>NC_088782.1:86427813-86607813 GCF_958450345.1 Calliphora vicina | reverse complement strand
ATGTATGTATGTATGTATGTATGTATGTATGTATGTATGTATGTATGTATGTATGTATGTATGTATGTATGTATGTATGTATGTATGTATGTATGTATGTATGTATGTATGTATGTATGTATGTATGTATGTATGTATGTATGTATGTATGTATGTATGTATGTATGTATGTATGTATGTATGTATGTATGTATGTATGTATGTATGTATGTATGTATGTATGTATGTATGTATGTATGTATGTATGTATGTATGTATGTATGTATGTATGTATGTATGTATGTATGTATGTATGTATGTATGTATGTATGTATGTATGTATGTATGTATGTATGTATGTATGTATGTATGTATGTATGTATGTATGTATGTATGTATGTATGTATGTATGTATGTATGTATGTATGTATGTATGTATGTATGTATGTATGTATGTATGTATGTATGTATGTATGTATGTATGTATGTATGTATGTATGTATGTATGTATGTATGTATGTATGTATGTATGTATGTATGTATGTATGTATGTATGTATGTATGTATGTATGTATGTATGTATGTATGTATGTATGTATGTATGTATGTATGTATGTATGTATGTATGTATGTATGTATGTATGTATGTATGTATGTATGTATGTATGTATGTATGTATGTATGTATGTATGTATGTATGTATGTATGTATGTATGTATGTATGTATGTATGTATGTATGTATGTATGTATGTATGTATGTATGTATGTATGTATGTATGTATGTATGTATGTATGTATGTATGTATGTATGTATGTATGTATGTATGTATGTATGTATGTATGTATGTATGTATGTATGTATGTATGTATGTATGTATGTATGTATGTATGTATGTATGTATGTATGTATGTATGTATGTATGTATGTATGTATGTATGTATGTATGTATGTATGTATGTATGTATGTATGTATGTATGTATGTATGTATGTATGTATGTATGTATGTATGTATGTATGTATGTATGTATGTATGTATGTATGTATGTATGTATGTATGTATGTATGTATGTATGTATGTATGTATGTATGTATGTATGTATGTATGTATGTATGTATGTATGTATGTATGTATGTATGTATGTATGTATGTATGTATGTATGTATGTATGTATGTATGTATGTATGTATGTATGTATGTATGTATGTATGTATGTATGTATGTATGTATGTATGTATGTATGTATGTATGTATGTATGTATGTATGTATGTATGTATGTATGTATGTATGTATGTATGTATGTATGTATGTATGTATGTATGTATGTATGTATGTATGTATGTATGTATGTATGTATGTATGTATGTATGTATGTATGTATGTATGTATGTATGTATGTATGTATGTATGTATGTATGTATGTATGTATGTATGTATGTATGTATGTATGTATGTATGTATGTATGTATGTATGTATGTATGTATGTATGTATGTATGTATGTATGTATGTATGTATGTATGTATGTATGTATGTATGTATGTATGTATGTATGTATGTATGTATGTATGTATGTATGTATGTATGTATGTATGTATGTATGTATGTATGTATGTATGTATGTATGTATGTATGTATGTATGTATGTATGTATGTATGTATGTATGTATGTATGTATGTATGTATGTATGTATGTATGTATGTATGTATGTATGTATGTATGTATGTATGTATGTATGTATGTATGTATGTATGTATGTATGTATGTATGTATGTATGTATGTATGTATGTATGTATGTATGTATGTATGTATGTATGTATGTATGTATGTATGTATGTATGTATGTATGTATGTATGTATGTATGTATGTATGTATGTATGTATGTATGTATGTATGTATGTATGTATGTATGTATGTATGTATGTATGTATGTATGTATGTATGTATGTATGTATGTATGTATGTATGTATGTATGTATGTATGTATGTATGTATGTATGTATGTATGTATGTATGTATGTATGTATGTATGTATGTATGTATGTATGTATGTATGTATGTATGTATGTATGTATGTATGTATGTATGTATGTATGTATGTATGTATGTATGTATGTATGTATGTATGTATGTATGTATGTATGTATGTATGTATGTATGTATGTATGTATGTATGTATGTATGTATGTATGTATGTATGTATGTATGTATGTATGTATGTATGTATGTATGTATGTATGTATGTATGTATGTATGTATGTATGTATGTATGTATGTATGTATGTATGTATGTATGTATGTATGTATGTATGTATGTATGTATGTATGTATGTATGTATGTATGTATGTATGTATGTATGTATGTATGTATGTATGTATGTATGTATGTATGTATGTATGTATGTATGTATGTATGTATGTATGTATGTATGTATGTATGTATGTATGTATGTATGTATGTATGTATGTATGTATGTATGTATGTATGTATGTATGTATGTATGTATGTATGTATGTATGTATGTATGTATGTATGTATGTATGTATGTATGTATGTATGTATGTATGTATGTATGTATGTATGTATGTATGTATGTATGTATGTATGTATGTATGTATGTATGTATGTATGTATGTATGTATGTATGTATGTATGTATGTATGTATGTATGTATGTATGTATGTATGTATGTATGTATGTATGTATGTATGTATGTATGTATGTATGTATGTATGTATGTATGTATGTATGTATGTATGTATGTATGTATGTATGTATGTATGTATGTATGTATGTATGTATGTATGTATGTATGTATGTATGTATGTATGTATGTATGTATGTATGTATGTATGTATGTATGTATGTATGTATGTATGTATGTATGTATGTATGTATGTATGTATGTATGTATGTATGTATGTATGTATGTATGTATGTATGTATGTATGTATGTATGTATGTATGTATGTATGTATGTATGTATGTATGTATGTATGTATGTATGTATGTATGTATGTATGTATGTATGTATGTATGTATGTATGTATGTATGTATGTATGTATGTATGTATGTATGTATGTATGTATGTATGTATGTATGTATGTATGTATGTATGTATGTATGTATGTATGTATGTATGTATGTATGTATGTATGTATGTATGTATGTATGTATGTATGTATGTATGTATGTATGTATGTATGTATGTATGTATGTATGTATGTATGTATGTATGTATGTATGTATGTATGTATGTATGTATGTATGTATGTATGTATGTATGTATGTATGTATGTATGTATGTATGTATGTATGTATGTATGTATGTATGTATGTATGTATGTATGTATGTATGTATGTATGTATGTATGTATGTATGTATGTATGTATGTATGTATGTATGTATGTATGTATGTATGTATGTATGTATGTATGTATGTATGTATGTATGTATGTATGTATGTATGTATGTATGTATGTATGTATGTATGTATGTATGTATGTATGTATGTATGTATGTATGTATGTATGTATGTATGTATGTATGTATGTATGTATGTATGTATGTATGTATGTATGTATGTATGTATGTATGTATGTATGTATGTATGTATGTATGTATGTATGTATGTATGTATGTATGTATGTATGTATGTATGTATGTATGTATGTATGTATGTATGTATGTATGTATGTATGTATGTATGTATGTATGTATGTATGTATGTATGTATGTATGTATGTATGTATGTATGTATGTATGTATGTATGTATGTATGTATGTATGTATGTATGTATGTATGTATGTATGTATGTATGTATGTATGTATGTATGTATGTATGTATGTATGTATGTATGTATGTATGTATGTATGTATGTATGTATGTATGTATGTATGTATGTATGTATGTATGTATGTATGTATGTATGTATGTATGTATGTATGTATGTATGTATGTATGTATGTATGTATGTATGTATGTATGTATGTATGTATGTATGTATGTATGTATGTATGTATGTATGTATGTATGTATGTATGTATGTATGTATGTATGTATGTATGTATGTATGTATGTATGTATGTATGTATGTATGTATGTATGTATGTATGTATGTATGTATGTATGTATGTATGTATGTATGTATGTATGTATGTATGTATGTATGTATGTATGTATGTATGTATGTATGTATGTATGTATGTATGTATGTATGTATGTATGTATGTATGTATGTATGTATGTATGTATGTATGTATGTATGTATGTATGTATGTATGTATGTATGTATGTATGTATGTATGTATGTATGTATGTATGTATGTATGTATGTATGTATGTATGTATGTATGTATGTATGTATGTATGTATGTATGTATGTATGTATGTATGTATGTATGTATGTATGTATGTATGTATGTATGTATGTATGTATGTATGTATGTATGTATGTATGTATGTATGTATGTATGTATGTATGTATGTATGTATGTATGTATGTATGTATGTATGTATGTATGTATGTATGTATGTATGTATGTATGTATGTATGTATGTATGTATGTATGTATGTATGTATGTATGTATGTATGTATGTATGTATGTATGTATGTATGTATGTATGTATGTATGTATGTATGTATGTATGTATGTATGTATGTATGTATGTATGTATGTATGTATGTATGTATGTATGTATGTATGTATGTATGTATGTATGTATGTATGTATGTATGTATGTATGTATGTATGTATGTATGTATGTATGTATGTATGTATGTATGTATGTATGTATGTATGTATGTATGTATGTATGTATGTATGTATGTATGTATGTATGTATGTATGTATGTATGTATGTATGTATGTATGTATGTATGTATGTATGTATGTATGTATGTATGTATGTATGTATGTATGTATGTATGTATGTATGTATGTATGTATGTATGTATGTATGTATGTATGTATGTATGTATGTATGTATGTATGTATGTATGTATGTATGTATGTATGTATGTATGTATGTATGTATGTATGTATGTATGTATGTATGTATGTATGTATGTATGTATGTATGTATGTATGTATGTATGTATGTATGTATGTATGTATGTATGTATGTATGTATGTATGTATGTATGTATGTATGTATGTATGTATGTATGTATGTATGTATGTATGTATGTATGTATGTATGTATGTATGTATGTATGTATGTATGTATGTATGTATGTATGTATGTATGTATGTATGTATGTATGTATGTATGTATGTATGTATGTATGTATGTATGTATGTATGTATGTATGTATGTATGTATGTATGTATGTATGTATGTATGTATGTATGTATGTATGTATGTATGTATGTATGTATGTATGTATGTATGTATGTATGTATGTATGTATGTATGTATGTATGTATGTATGTATGTATGTATGTATGTATGTATGTATGTATGTATGTATGTATGTATGTATGTATGTATGTATGTATGTATGTATGTATGTATGTATGTATGTATGTATGTATGTATGTATGTATGTATGTATGTATGTATGTATGTATGTATGTATGTATGTATGTATGTATGTATGTATGTATGTATGTATGTATGTATGTATGTATGTATGTATGTATGTATGTATGTATGTATGTATGTATGTATGTATGTATGTATGTATGTATGTATGTATGTATGTATGTATGTATGTATGTATGTATGTATGTATGTATGTATGTATGTATGTATGTATGTATGTATGTATGTATGTATGTATGTATGTATGTATGTATGTATGTATGTATGTATGTATGTATGTATGTATGTATGTATGTATGTATGTATGTATGTATGTATGTATGTATGTATGTATGTATGTATGTATGTATGTATGTATGTATGTATGTATGTATGTATGTATGTATGTATGTATGTATGTATGTATGTATGTATGTATGTATGTATGTATGTATGTATGTATGTATGTATGTATGTATGTATGTATGTATGTATGTATGTATGTATGTATGTATGTATGTATGTATGTATGTATGTATGTATGTATGTATGTATGTATGTATGTATGTATGTATGTATGTATGTATGTATGTATGTATGTATGTATGTATGTATGTATGTATGTATGTATGTATGTATGTATGTATGTATGTATGTATGTATGTATGTATGTATGTATGTATGTATGTATGTATGTATGTATGTATGTATGTATGTATGTATGTATGTATGTATGTATGTATGTATGTATGTATGTATGTATGTATGTATGTATGTATGTATGTATGTATGTATGTATGTATGTATGTATGTATGTATGTATGTATGTATGTATGTATGTATGTATGTATGTATGTATGTATGTATGTATGTATGTATGTATGTATGTATGTATGTATGTATGTATGTATGTATGTATGTATGTATGTATGTATGTATGTATGTATGTATGTATGTATGTATGTATGTATGTATGTATGTATGTATGTATGTATGTATGTATGTATGTATGTATGTATGTATGTATGTATGTATGTATGTATGTATGTATGTATGTATGTATGTATGTATGTATGTATGTATGTATGTATGTATGTATGTATGTATGTATGTATGTATGTATGTATGTATGTATGTATGTATGTATGTATGTATGTATGTATGTATGTATGTATGTATGTATGTATGTATGTATGTATGTATGTATGTATGTATGTATGTATGTATGTATGTATGTATGTATGTATGTATGTATGTATGTATGTATGTATGTATGTATGTATGTATGTATGTATGTATGTATGTATGTATGTATGTATGTATGTATGTATGTATGTATGTATGTATGTATGTATGTATGTATGTATGTATGTATGTATGTATGTATGTATGTATGTATGTATGTATGTATGTATGTATGTATGTATGTATGTATGTATGTATGTATGTATGTATGTATGTATGTATGTATGTATGTATGTATGTATGTATGTATGTATGTATGTATGTATGTATGTATGTATGTATGTATGTATGTATGTATGTATGTATGTATGTATGTATGTATGTATGTATGTATGTATGTATGTATGTATGTATGTATGTATGTATGTATGTATGTATGTATGTATGTATGTATGTATGTATGTATGTATGTATGTATGTATGTATGTATGTATGTATGTATGTATGTATGTATGTATGTATGTATGTATGTATGTATGTATGTATGTATGTATGTATGTATGTATGTATGTATGTATGTATGTATGTATGTATGTATGTATGTATGTATGTATGTATGTATGTATGTATGTATGTATGTATGTATGTATGTATGTATGTATGTATGTATGTATGTATGTATGTATGTATGTATGTATGTATGTATGTATGTATGTATGTATGTATGTATGTATGTATGTATGTATGTATGTATGTATGTATGTATGTATGTATGTATGTATGTATGTATGTATGTATGTATGTATGTATGTATGTATGTATGTATGTATGTATGTATGTATGTATGTATGTATGTATGTATGTATGTATGTATGTATGTATGTATGTATGTATGTATGTATGTATGTATGTATGTATGTATGTATGTATGTATGTATGTATGTATGTATGTATGTATGTATGTATGTATGTATGTATGTATGTATGTATGTATGTATGTATGTATGTATGTATGTATGTATGTATGTATGTATGTATGTATGTATGTATGTATGTATGTATGTATGTATGTATGTATGTATGTATGTATGTATGTATGTATGTATGTATGTATGTATGTATGTATGTATGTATGTATGTATGTATGTATGTATGTATGTATGTATGTATGTATGTATGTATGTATGTATGTATGTATGTATGTATGTATGTATGTATGTATGTATGTATGTATGTATGTATGTATGTATGTATGTATGTATGTATGTATGTATGTATGTATGTATGTATGTATGTATGTATGTATGTATGTATGTATGTATGTATGTATGTATGTATGTATGTATGTATGTATGTATGTATGTATGTATGTATGTATGTATGTATGTATGTATGTATGTATGTATGTATGTATGTATGTATGTATGTATGTATGTATGTATGTATGTATGTATGTATGTATGTATGTATGTATGTATGTATGTATGTATGTATGTATGTATGTATGTATGTATGTATGTATGTATGTATGTATGTATGTATGTATGTATGTATGTATGTATGTATGTATGTATGTATGTATGTATGTATGTATGTATGTATGTATGTATGTATGTATGTATGTATGTATGTATGTATGTATGTATGTATGTATGTATGTATGTATGTATGTATGTATGTATGTATGTATGTATGTATGTATGTATGTATGTATGTATGTATGTATGTATGTATGTATGTATGTATGTATGTATGTATGTATGTATGTATGTATGTATGTATGTATGTATGTATGTATGTATGTATGTATGTATGTATGTATGTATGTATGTATGTATGTATGTATGTATGTATGTATGTATGTATGTATGTATGTATGTATGTATGTATGTATGTATGTATGTATGTATGTATGTATGTATGTATGTATGTATGTATGTATGTATGTATGTATGTATGTATGTATGTATGTATGTATGTATGTATGTATGTATGTATGTATGTATGTATGTATGTATGTATGTATGTATGTATGTATGTATGTATGTATGTATGTATGTATGTATGTATGTATGTATGTATGTATGTATGTATGTATGTATGTATGTATGTATGTATGTATGTATGTATGTATGTATGTATGTATGTATGTATGTATGTATGTATGTATGTATGTATGTATGTATGTATGTATGTATGTATGTATGTATGTATGTATGTATGTATGTATGTATGTATGTATGTATGTATGTATGTATGTATGTATGTATGTATGTATGTATGTATGTATGTATGTATGTATGTATGTATGTATGTATGTATGTATGTATGTATGTATGTATGTATGTATGTATGTATGTATGTATGTATGTATGTATGTATGTATGTATGTATGTATGTATGTATGTATGTATGTATGTATGTATGTATGTATGTATGTATGTATGTATGTATGTATGTATGTATGTATGTATGTATGTATGTATGTATGTATGTATGTATGTATGTATGTATGTATGTATGTATGTATGTATGTATGTATGTATGTATGTATGTATGTATGTATGTATGTATGTATGTATGTATGTATGTATGTATGTATGTATGTATGTATGTATGTATGTATGTATGTATGTATGTATGTATGTATGTATGTATGTATGTATGTATGTATGTATGTATGTATGTATGTATGTATGTATGTATGTATGTATGTATGTATGTATGTATGTATGTATGTATGTATGTATGTATGTATGTATGTATGTATGTATGTATGTATGTATGTATGTATGTATGTATGTATGTATGTATGTATGTATGTATGTATGTATGTATGTATGTATGTATGTATGTATGTATGTATGTATGTATGTATGTATGTATGTATGTATGTATGTATGTATGTATGTATGTATGTATGTATGTATGTATGTATGTATGTATGTATGTATGTATGTATGTATGTATGTATGTATGTATGTATGTATGTATGTATGTATGTATGTATGTATGTATGTATGTATGTATGTATGTATGTATGTATGTATGTATGTATGTATGTATGTATGTATGTATGTATGTATGTATGTATGTATGTATGTATGTATGTATGTATGTATGTATGTATGTATGTATGTATGTATGTATGTATGTATGTATGTATGTATGTATGTATGTATGTATGTATGTATGTATGTATGTATGTATGTATGTATGTATGTATGTATGTATGTATGTATGTATGTATGTATGTATGTATGTATGTATGTATGTATGTATGTATGTATGTATGTATGTATGTATGTATGTATGTATGTATGTATGTATGTATGTATGTATGTATGTATGTATGTATGTATGTATGTATGTATGTATGTATGTATGTATGTATGTATGTATGTATGTATGTATTATAAATGAAGACACATTTATTTATAAAATTAAAATAATTTATTTAATGGACACAAATGTAATAGATAGTTTGAAAATTTTAAATCGAATTAAAATTTATAAAATTATTTTTACAACATTAAAAATGAAATATTGATTGAAAATAATTCTTAAAATACAAAGTATAATTAGTAAAGTACCTACAAGTACTCCCCCCTCAATGGACGCAGAAGCGTTCAGGAATCTTTACCGTCCTTCCGGATCTTGATTTTGAAATCGTTTGCTTGTTTTGAGTATTTCGAATATTTTCTTCTAAGCCGTTATTTACAAAAAAAGCTGGCTTGAGGCGGTCAATTGATATTGTTTCCTGTTTAATACCAACTAAAACTTTAAAAGTTTTTGGATTTCGTTGTAAAACTTTGAAGGGTCCTACATATTTAGGTTGCAAAGGTTTTGAATAACAATCACGACGTATCCAAACATGAGAACAGTTGTTTAAGTCTTGATGAACAAAAAACTTGTTTGAATTGCTTTGATGGTTGAAGGTTTCAGTGGATTTAAGATTATTTACTATTTGTCTGATTGTTGTTAAATGAGATGTAGGGTCTATTTTATCGCAGGGTTTGAAAAATTCACCTGGAAGATGCACCGTTTCACCATACAACATTTCAGATGCAGATGCTCCAAGTTCCTCTTTTATACTTGCTCTTAAGCCAAACAACACTGTATTTAATGAAACAGTCCATTGCTCATTGTCCGCACATGTGAGACCGGCTTTCAGTGTTCGGTGAAAACGTTCCACCAATCCATTAGCTTGTGGGTGGTATGATGTTGTAAAATTGTGAGATATTCCATTGTGGGTGGTATGATGTTGTAAAATTGTGAGATATTCCAAAGTTCTTTGTTATCTCACTGAACATGTGAGAGGTAAATTGGCTACCTCTATCAGTTACAATAGTACTTGGAATACCAAAACGACATATCCAACCATCATAGAAAACTCTAAACACAGTTTCAGCTTTAATATCCTTGAGAGGAAAAGCTTCCGGCCAACGACTGAAACGATCGACACACGTTAAAAGATATGAATATCCTTCTGATTGAGGTAAAGGTCCTACGATGTCCAAATGAATCATTGAAAATCGGTTGGTAACAATTGGGAATTTTGCAAGTTTGCTCTTAGTGTGTCTCGTGATTTTAGAACGTTGACAGTTTTGACAACCACGAGACCAATCGTTGATATTTTTGTTCATTGATGGCCAAAAGAATTTTTTACAAATGAGTTGTCGAGTCGCACGTATACCAGGATGTGAGAGGGTATGAATATTTTTAAATATTATCTCTCGAAACTCTTTTGGAATATATGGACGAGCTACGCCAGTTGACATTTCACAATAAACTTGGTAGTCTGTATTTGGAAGTGTTATTACTACAAATTTCATATTACCTGGAGATTGCAAAATTTCTTTAAGTTGGAGGTCATTCCTTTGGGATTCACTTAACATTTTATAATCTATAGCTTGAATTTGAATTGTCTCAATACGTGATAGAGCATCGGCTGTAATATTTTGCGCGCCGGAAATATGCCTTATGTCCGTGGAAAACTGAGCAATAAAATCAAGATGATTTCTTTGACGAGGTGATGCCTTCTCCAATTTTTGTTTGAATGCGAATATCAAAGGACGATGATCTGTATAAATTGTGAATTCTCGAGCTTCCAATAAGTGACGAAAATGACGAATAGCTTTATATATAGCTAAAAGTTCACGGTCATATGTGCTGTATTTTGCTTGAGTATCGTTCAGTTTTTTACTGAAAAAACCAAGAGGTTGCAAGGAGTTATCAATGAGTTGCTCTAAAACTGCACCAACGGCGAAGTTCGATGCGTCAACTTTTAGTGCCATCTTTCCATCAGGAGCTGGGTGGGCCAAAACTGTTGCATCAGCTAATGCTTTCTTACAGTTGTTAAATGCATTTATGGAGTCTTCATTCCAGGGTATTTCACGGTTATCATTCTTTTTTGTTGACCCTTTCAAAAAAGTATTAAGGGTAGCTTGAACAGTGGCACCATGTGGAAGAAATTTGCGGTAAAAATTCAACATGGCCAAAAATCTTCTTAATTCCTTAATATTTTTAGGTAGGGGATATTCATTTATTGATTTTACTTTTTGTGGAAGTGGGGTAATTCCATTTGAGGTAATGTGATGTCCAAGAAAATCAATCTCTGAAGCACCAAAAACACATTTTGCGGGATTAACCTTAATTCCGAACTCTTTAAATCGCTCAAAAAGAATTTGTAGGTGTGTTAGATGTTCTTCTTCAGATTTTGAAAAAACACAGACGTCATCAATGTAAACGAATATGAAGTCGAGTCCTCTGCAAACTCCATCGATAAAACGCTGAAATGTTTGTGCAGCATTGCACAACCCGAAGGGCATTCTCAAGAACTCGAATAACCCGAAGGGTGTGGTCACAGCAGTCTTCGGTATATCATCTGGGTGCACTGGAATTTGATGAAACGCTTTAATTAAATCTAATTTAGAAAAAATTACCGATCCATGAAGGTTCATTTGAAAATCCGTTAAATATGGAACAGGATATTTGTCTGCAACAGTAATTTTGTTTAGAGCCCTGTAATCGCCACAGGGACGCCATTCCCCGTTAGGCTTTTCTACCATATGAAGTGGATTTGCCCAATTACTGCTGGATGGTCTAATAATTCCCTTGTCCAACATGTACTGGAATTCATTTTTAGCTGCTTTTAATCTGACTGGATCTAGTCGTCTTGGTCTACAAGAAATACTTGGTCCACGTGTGATAATGTGATGATAAGTGCCATGATTTGATTCAAACGTTTCAGATGGTGTGAAAATTTCTGGATACTTTTTCAGCAAATTGTGATATACACTTTCGCCAGAAACCATTTTGATACCAACAAACGAGACGTTGACAATATTGCCATTTGATTTAAGGTTGGTTGTACCATCAACTAATGCTCTTTGCTTTAAGTCTGGAAGAAGATGATAATGACGAAGAAAATCTGCCCCAATGATTGGGCGAGACACATCAGCTATAACGAAGTTCCATTTAAAACTTCTGCGCAGACCTAAGTCTAAATTTAGAATAATGTTGCCATATGTTTTGATTTCGGTGCCGTTTGCTGCGTATAATGAAAGTTTATGAGGTGACTTACGATTTTTGCAAGGATATACTGAAATTTCAGCCCCAGTGTCGATAAGAAATTGGATTTTTGAGTGCTTTTCGGTAATAAATAAACGACCATTATATAATTCATCCATACAAGCGGTCGGTAAACTTGTATGAGAGGAGCTTAGTTTTTTGGGGTTTCAAATTTGCATGGCTGAGTACATTTAAGTGCTTTTTCAGCGAAACGCCAATGATACCAACATAAACCTGATTCTTTCCTATTTCTTGAACTTCCTCTTGAACGAGATCGAGCTTTGAAAGATGACGTGTTTGTACGTTGTGTTGATCTTGAACGTGTCTCTAACGCATCTATACGAGAAATTATGTTGTCCAATTTACTTGATAAATTATTTTCATTTAAAAGCGGAGATATTTCGGAAACAAACATTGATGTTGAACTTGAAAAAGCTTCAACAATTTTGTCGGCTTGTAGTGCTAATTTATCAACGTCACTGGTTTCACACACGGCCAAAATACTCTTTACTTTATCTGGTAATCGTTCCAGAAAGAGTGTTTTCAAAATATCACTACTAACCTTACCATTGGATAAAGATTTCATACGTTGAAGGTAATGGGATGGCTTTTGATCGCCCATATCCATGCCATTTAGCAAACGTTTTAATTGATGTTCCGCAGACTCAGCAAATGAATTAATGATACGATTTTTAAGTGCTTCGTATTTACCAGACGTAGGTGGGGAAACGATTATGTCTTTTACCAAAAATAGGACGGATTGGTCCAAATTCATAACCAAATATTCAAATTTTGTGGTGTCTTGTGTAATTCCACAAATACGGAAACTAGCTTCAACTTGGAAGAACCAAACTTCTGGTTCATCTTTCCAAAAAGTTGGAAGCTTTGGTGTTTTTGCAGAAGAAATTTCTGGAACATTTGTAGGCTCTGCAGGCGGTGGCAATGGATTCGATTGTGGCATCTCTTGTGTCGTGCTTCGTAATGGAATATCTTCAAAAACAGGCATGTTGATTGTAGCAATTATTTTAATATTTGTTTTGCGGGGTCACCAATTATAAATGAAGACACATTTATTTATAAAATTAAAATAATTTATTTAATGACACAAATGTAATAGATAGTTTGAAAATTTTAAATCGAATTAAAATTTATAAAATTATTTTTACAACATTAAAAATGAAATATTGATTGAAAATAATTTTAAAATACAAAGTATAATTAGTAAAGTACCTACAGTATGTATGTATGTATGTATGTATGTATGTATGTATGTATGTATGTATGTATGTATGTATGTATGTATGTATGTATGTATGTATGTATGTATGTATGTATGTATGTATGTATGTATGTATGTATGTATGTATGTATGTATGTATGTATGTATGTATGTATGTATGTATGTATGTATGTATGTATGTATGTATGTATGTATGTATGTATGTATGTATGTATGTATGTATGTATGTATGTATGTATGTATGTATGTATGTATGTATGTATGTATGTATGTATGTATGTATGTATGTATGTATGTATGTATGTATGTATGTATGTATGTATGTATGTATGTATGTATGTATGTATGTATGTATGTATGTATGTATGTATGTATGTATGTATGTATGTATGTATGTATGTATGTATGTATGTATGTATGTATGTATGTATGTATGTATGTATGTATGTATGTATGTATGTATGTATGTATGTATGTATGTATGTATGTATGTATGTATGTATGTATGTATGTATGTATGTATGTATGTATGTATGTATGTATGTATGTATGTATGTATGTATGTATGTATGTATGTATGTATGTATGTATGTATGTATGTATGTATGTATGTATGTATGTATGTATGTATGTATGTATGTATGTATGTATGTATGTATGTATGTATGTATGTATGTATGTATGTATGTATGTATGTATGTATGTATGTATGTATGTATGTATGTATGTATGTATGTATGTATGTATGTATGTATGTATGTATGTATGTATGTATGTATGTATGTATGTATGTATGTATGTATGTATGTATGTATGTATGTATGTATGTATGTATGTATGTATGTATGTATGTATGTATGTATGTATGTATGTATGTATGTATGTATGTATGTATGTATGTATGTATGTATGTATGTATGTATGTATGTATGTATGTATGTATGTATGTATGTATGTATGTATGTATGTATGTATGTATGTATGTATGTATGTATGTATGTATGTATGTATGTATGTATGTATGTATGTATGTATGTATGTATGTATGTATGTATGTATGTATGTATGTATGTATGTATGTATGTATGTATGTATGTATGTATGTATGTATGTATGTATGTATGTATGTATGTATGTATGTATGTATGTATGTATGTATGTATGTATGTATGTATGTATGTATGTATGTATGTATGTATGTATGTATGTATGTATGTATGTATGTATGTATGTATGTATGTATGTATGTATGTATGTATGTATGTATGTATGTATGTATGTATGTATGTATGTATGTATGTATGTATGTATGTATGTATGTATGTATGTATGTATGTATGTATGTATGTATGTATGTATGTATGTATGTATGTATGTATGTATGTATGTATGTATGTATGTATGTATGTATGTATGTATGTATGTATGTATGTATGTATGTATGTATGTATGTATGTATGTATGTATGTATGTATGTATGTATGTATGTATGTATGTATGTATGTATGTATGTATGTATGTATGTATGTATGTATGTATGTATGTATGTATGTATGTATGTATGTATGTATGTATGTATGTATGTATGTATGTATGTATGTATGTATGTATGTATGTATGTATGTATGTATGTATGTATGTATGTATGTATGTATGTATGTATGTATGTATGTATGTATGTATGTATGTATGTATGTATGTATGTATGTATGTATGTATGTATGTATGTATGTATGTATGTATGTATGTATGTATGTATGTATGTATGTATGTATGTATGTATGTATGTATGTATGTATGTATGTATGTATGTATGTATGTATGTATGTATGTATGTATGTATGTATGTATGTATGTATGTATGTATGTATGTATGTATGTATGTATGTATGTATGTATGTATGTATGTATGTATGTATGTATGTATGTATGTATGTATGTATGTATGTTTTTTTTTTTTTTTTTTTTTTCGAGGTAAAAATCATCAAAAGACTCTGGCTTACCTAACAATTTGCCAGGAGTGCGAGACTTTAACACACTAAAAAACCTCTATCTCCAATCCAATTTCCCTGTGGAACGACCGCAAAGTATTTCTTCACAGGGTGGGGAAAGGCAGAAACCTACGCTACACTACTTCGATTCTTCTTCGAATCTCTTCCTCCCTTCGGAGCTCAAGTATTACCAATTTTGCAAAATGGCATACACTCTCCCAATTGAATAAGGACGACAACATAACATGTACTATGTTTGTCGGGCTAACACTAACCCTACTAACTCCTCTAAGGTCGTTCTCTGTTCACCGAATCGTCCGCATACAAAGAATACATGACCAGCATCCTCTTCTACTTCACCACTGCAATATGTACAGAACGGGTCCCTATCATGTTTAAACCGGTATAAGTATGATTTGAAACAACCGTGACCACTTAACATTTGTGTTAAATAAAAATTTAGATCACCATGTTTCCTGTCGAGCCAGACTTTAATGTCTGGAATTAACTGGTACGTCCACCTCCCTTTACAGGATGTTGTCCAACGCATCTGCCAGTTGGCAACACTTATTCCCCTCGCCACTTCATGAGTGTTAGCATTGACCACCGTTTCCGCAGTTGGTGTCGCATATACCGATTCCCGAGCTTGAATGTCTATTGGCATTATACCAGCAATAACAAATGCTGCCTCATCTGAAACGGTGCGGAAGGCACAGCACACACGCAAGGCAGAAAGCCTATAAATAGAGGTAAGAAGTTTTGCATAGGATGCAAACTTCAACGAGTCTGACCATATGGAAGATGCATAAAGGATTGTGCTTTTCACGACCTCAGTTAACAGTTTCCTTTGTAGATATTTTGGACCCCTTGTGTTCGGCATTATTCTGGATAACCTCAGACATGTTTCCTTGGCCTTAGAGCTTACATACTGTAGATGATCCTTAAACGAGAGACGACAGTCAATCATAATACCGAGATACTTGAGAAAAGGCTTCGTCTGTATACAACATGTTCCAATATTGAGTGTTAACGTTTCCCTGGATTTACGACTACTAACTAGTATCGCTTCAGTCTTATGGTCAGCTAAGGTTAGTTCCACGGAGCACAACCAGGATCGCACGATTTGTATACTTGCATTGGTAACCGTTTCTGCTTCCTGTAGGTCTTTTGCCACACACACTAATGCTATATCATCCGCAAAACCAACGATTGAAACCCTTTCGGGTAGCTTTAGCCTTAAAACACCGTCGTACATCACGTTCCATAACAAGGGACCAAGAACTGATCCCTGGGGAACGCCCATCGAAACTCTGTACTGTTCTGTTCCCCTATCAGTATCGTAGATGAGGATTCTGTTTCGGAAGTAGTCCTTTATCAAGGCCAACAAATATGGCGGGATATTCAATCTAGTAAGAGCGTTTACTATGACTTCCCAGTTCGCAGTATTGAAAGCATTTTTTATATCTAGAGTTACCACAACGCAGTACTCCTTTGCTCCATTCCTCCAGCACTTGCCTTCAATTGCTTTATATGCTGTTTCTACAACAACGTTAATGGCATTGACAGTTGATCTCGCTTTCCTGAAACCAAATTGGTTATCCGATAGACCACCAACGGCTTCGATAAAAGTTTCCAACCTTTTGCAGATGATGCTCTCTAATAGTGTTCCGCTTGTGTCTATCATGCAGAGCGGTCGATAAGAGGACGGATCGGCTAGGGGTTTCCCTTGTTTTGGCAATAAAACAAGTTTCTGTTTTTTCCACATTGATGGAAAGATCGCTCGCTTCAGACACCCATTTATGAGGGATGTGAATTGATCTGGGCAACATTTAAATGCCTCTTTTAGGACCAGGTTTGGGATACAGTCCAATCCTGGGGCTTTTTTGTCCTTAAATTTCAATATTGCTTCCTCGATTTCAGCATATGTCACGGGAGGGTAGTAATATGTATCTTCACGAGTGGGATGATCCCAAGTAGTCGGCCTCCCAGGAGGGAAAAGATGTTCTACAATTTTCTTAAGTGCTGACTCCTCTGTAGTAGCTGATGAGTTGAAACATTTAAGTTTCTTTGTTACCAATTTATAAGCAAGTCCCCATGGGTTATCCTCAAGGTCATCACAAATTTGGAGGAAACATCTTCTCTTACTTCTGCGTATTGATAATTTGAGCGATTTTCTCTTAGCCTTATACGTTTGGTGATGACTTTCGTTTTCTGGTCTACCTCTTGTTCGCGTATATAGTCGTCTGGCTCGTACACATTCCGAACGCAATTGAGCTATTTCTCCATTCCACCAATAGACTGGTTGCTTGTTTATTTTGTTTCTGTTATTTTTCCTTCTCACCATTGACGCATCACATGCTTTGGTAATTTCGTTCACAAATTGTTTTGCCATAGCTTCGGGTGGGCCATGTAGATTCATATCCTCGATAGTGGTTCGGAATACATCTTTATCAAGAGTGTCAACTTTCCAACCTAATAATCTTGAAGTCTGCCTGTTGACAGGTGCTGCTGGTTGCTCAGGTGCTAAGTCTACAATTATAGCATAGTGATCACTGTGCGTATATTGATCACACAATCTCCAGTTAACTCGTCCTATAATATTGCTGCTAGCAAAAGTTATGTCAATAATTGATCCTCTACCACCTCTATTAAAAGTTTGTTCATTTCCCGTGTTCATCAACACCACTCCAAGCACGGAAAAAGCTTCAAGTAGAATCCGTCCTCTTTCATTTGTACGGGGACAACCCCAGTCAGTAGCCCATGCATTAAAATCACCTGCTATTAGTATACGATTTCTAGAGGTCGCGTCTGAGACAATGTTGTCGACAATTCCTTCGAATTCTCCTATTGTGTATCTCGGTGGAATGTAACAGCTATAGATATAAATTCCGGATACTTTGGCTCGAGTAAATCCACAATGACTTGTTATTGTGTCCTGCAGTATTAATTTGCTGACCGACCAAATTGCTGAAGTATTTGAACTGTCGGAGACCCAGCTTGGAGATTCAATATTACGATGTTGTTCACTAAGGATCGCAATGTCAACATTTAAGTCACGCACATTTTGTTTAAGCAGCTCTTGGGCGGCTTGGCAATGGTTGAGGTTAAGTTGGAGAATTCTCATTTTCTAGTTTTTAGTAACTGAAGTGCCTTCTGATAGTATGGGCAAACTGGACATCCTGTAACATGATCATTACTGGTGTTAGTAGCTACTCCACTACAGAGTACACACACGGGGTTTCCCGTACAGGTTTTAATTTTGTGACCAGTTTCACCGCATCGTAGGCATTTTCCAGAATGATCATATTGGCTTCTGCAATTGAAAGCTGTATGACCAAAATCTAAACATTTAAAGCATCTTCTCGGCGATATCTTCTCCCGTATTCGACACCGAACCCATCCAATGCGGATTTTTTCAGCTTCCAACATCCGGTTTGCCAATCCTGCACTTAGGCAAATGGTGGCCGTTTGTGTACCCCCATAAGCCTTCCGCAAAGATTTAATTGCAGAAAGTGATAGAATCTCGAATTCCTCGGAAAAGTTCACCAATGCATCGAGTACATCTTGTCTATCAGTGACCTCGTCAATATCTCTTATCTCGAGAGATGTATGTATGTATGTATGTATGTATGTATGTATGTATGTATGTATGTATGTATGTATGTATGTATGTATGTATGTATGTATGTATGTATGTATGTATGTATGTATGTATGTATGTATGTATGTATGTATGTATGTATGTATGTATGTATGTATGTATGTATGTATGTATGTATGTATGTATGTATGTATGTATGTATGTATGTATGTATGTATGTATGTATGTATGTATGTATGTATGTATGTATGTATGTATGTATGTATGTATGTATGTATGTATGTATGTATGTATGTATGTATGTATGTATGTATGTATGTATGTATGTATGTATGTATGTATGTATGTATGTATGTATGTATGTATGTATGTATGTATGTATGTATGTATGTATGTATGTATGTATGTATGTATGTATGTATGTATGTATGTATGTATGTATGTATGTATGTATGTATGTATGTATGTATGTATGTATGTATGTATGTATGTATGTATGTATGTATGTATGTATGTATGTATGTATGTATGTATGTATGTATGTATGTATGTATGTATGTATGTATGTATGTATGTATGTATGTATGTATGTATGTATGTATGTATGTATGTATGTATGTATGTATGTATGTATGTATGTATGTATGTATGTATGTATGTATGTATGTATGTATGTATGTATGTATGTATGTATGTATGTATGTATGTATGTATGTATGTATGTATGTATGTATGTATGTATGTATGTATGTATGTATGTATGTATGTATGTATGTATGTATGTATGTATGTATGTATGTATGTATGTATGTATGTATGTATGTATGTATGTATGTATGTATGTATGTATGTATGTATGTATGTATGTATGTATGTATGTATGTATGTATGTATGTATGTATGTATGTATGTATGTATGTATGTATGTATGTATGTATGTATGTATGTATGTATGTATGTATGTATGTATGTATGTATGTATGTATGTATGTATGTATGTATGTATGTATGTATGTATGTATGTATGTATGTATGTATGTATGTATGTATGTATGTATGTATGTATGTATGTATGTATGTATGTATGTATGTATGTATGTATGTATGTATGTATGTATGTATGTATGTATGTATGTATGTATGTATGTATGTATGTATGTATGTATGTATGTATGTATGTATGTATGTATGTATGTATGTATGTATGTATGTATGTATGTATGTATGTATGTATGTATGTATGTATGTATGTATGTATGTATGTATGTATGTATGTATGTATGTATGTATGTATGTATGTATGTATGTATGTATGTATGTATGTATGTATGTATGTATGTATGTATGTATGTATGTATGTATGTATGTATGTATGTATGTATGTATGTATGTATGTATGTATGTATGTATGTATGTATGTATGTATGTATGTATGTATGTATGTATGTATGTATGTATGTATGTATGTATGTATGTATGTATGTATGTATGTATGTATGTATGTATGTATGTATGTATGTATGTATGTATGTATGTATGTATGTATGTATGTATGTATGTATGTATGTATGTATGTATGTATGTATGTATGTATGTATGTATGTATGTATGTATGTATGTATGTATGTATGTATGTATGTATGTATGTATGTATGTATGTATGTATGTATGTATGTATGTATGTATGTATGTATGTATGTATGTATGTATGTATGTATGTATGTATGTATGTATGTATGTATGTATGTATGTATGTATGTATGTATGTATGTATGTATGTATGTATGTATGTATGTATGTATGTATGTATGTATGTATGTATGTATGTATGTATGTATGTATGTATGTATGTATGTATGTATGTATGTATGTATGTATGTATGTATGTATGTATGTATGTATGTATGTATGTATGTATGTATGTATGTATGTATGTATGTATGTATGTATGTATGTATGTATGTATGTATGTATGTATGTATGTATGTATGTATGTATGTATGTATGTATGTATGTATGTATGTATGTATGTATGTATGTATGTATGTATGTATGTATGTATGTATGTATGTATGTATGTATGTATGTATGTATGTATGTATGTATGTATGTATGTATGTATGTATGTATGTATGTATGTATGTATGTATGTATGTATGTATGTATGTATGTATGTATGTATGTATGTATGTATGTATGTATGTATGTATGTATGTATGTATGTATGTATGTATGTATGTATGTATGTATGTATGTATGTATGTATGTATGTATGTATGTATGTATGTATGTATGTATGTATGTATGTATGTATGTATGTATGTATGTATGTATGTATGTATGTATGTATGTATGTATGTATGTATGTATGTATGTATGTATGTATGTATGTATGTATGTATGTATGTATGTATGTATGTATGTATGTATGTATGTATGTATGTATGTATGTATGTATGTATGTATGTATGTATGTATGTATGTATGTATGTATGTATGTATGTATGTATGTATGTATGTATGTATGTATGTATGTATGTATGTATGTATGTATGTATGTATGTATGTATGTATGTATGTATGTATGTATGTATGTATGTATGTATGTATGTATGTATGTATGTATGTATGTATGTATGTATGTATGTATGTATGTATGTATGTATGTATGTATGTATGTATGTATGTATGTATGTATGTATGTATGTATGTATGTATGTATGTATGTATGTATGTATGTATGTATGTATGTATGTATGTATGTATGTATGTATGTATGTATGTATGTATGTATGTATGTATGTATGTATGTATGTATGTATGTATGTATGTATGTATGTATGTATGTATGTATGTATGTATGTATGTATGTATGTATGTATGTATGTATGTATGTATGTATGTATGTATGTATGTATGTATGTATGTATGTATGTATGTATGTATGTATGTATGTATGTATGTATGTATGTATGTATGTATGTATGTATGTATGTATGTATGTATGTATGTATGTATGTATGTATGTATGTATGTATGTATGTATGTATGTATGTATGTATGTATGTATGTATGTATGTATGTATGTATGTATGTATGTATGTATGTATGTATGTATGTATGTATGTATGTATGTATGTATGTATGTATGTATGTATGTATGTATGTATGTATGTATGTATGTATGTATGTATGTATGTATGTATGTATGTATGTATGTATGTATGTATGTATGTATGTATGTATGTATGTATGTATGTATGTATGTATGTATGTATGTATGTATGTATGTATGTATGTATGTATGTATGTATGTATGTATGTATGTATGTATGTATGTATGTATGTATGTATGTATGTATGTATGTATGTATGTATGTATGTATGTATGTATGTATGTATGTATGTATGTATGTATGTATGTATGTATGTATGTATGTATGTATGTATGTATGTATGTATGTATGTATGTATGTATGTATGTATGTATGTATGTATGTATGTATGTATGTATGTATGTATGTATGTATGTATGTATGTATGTATGTATGTATGTATGTATGTATGTATGTATGTATGTATGTATGTATGTATGTATGTATGTATGTATGTATGTATGTATGTATGTATGTATGTATGTATGTATGTATGTATGTATGTATGTATGTATGTATGTATGTATGTATGTATGTATGTATGTATGTATGTATGTATGTATGTATGTATGTATGTATGTATGTATGTATGTATGTATGTATGTATGTATGTATGTATGTATGTATGTATGTATGTATGTATGTATGTATGTATGTATGTATGTATGTATGTATGTATGTATGTATGTATGTATGTATGTATGTATGTATGTATGTATGTATGTATGTATGTATGTATGTATGTATGTATGTATGTATGTATGTATGTATGTATGTATGTATGTATGTATGTATGTATGTATGTATGTATGTATGTATGTATGTATGTATGTATGTATGTATGTATGTATGTATGTATGTATGTATGTATGTATGTATGTATGTATGTATGTATGTATGTATGTATGTATGTATGTATGTATGTATGTATGTATGTATGTATGTATGTATGTATGTATGTATGTATGTATGTATGTATGTATGTATGTATGTATGTATGTATGTATGTATGTATGTATGTATGTATGTATGTATGTATGTATGTATGTATGTATGTATGTATGTATGTATGTATGTATGTATGTATGTATGTATGTATGTATGTATGTATGTATGTATGTATGTATGTATGTATGTATGTATGTATGTATGTATGTATGTATGTATGTATGTATGTATGTATGTATGTATGTATGTATGTATGTATGTATGTATGTATGTATGTATGTATGTATGTATGTATGTATGTATGTATGTATGTATGTATGTATGTATGTATGTATGTATGTATGTATGTATGTGTAGATTTGACTAGGAACTGAAATAAAACGATTTTCCCTGTTTGGGTTATTAAAACGAACTGAACAGTTTTATTTACAATCTTAATATTAAGTAAACAAACCAAAAATAACTTATACCTAAATTCTAAACTACCTGCAACACATGTGGTATGCATTAGTAGTATATACACTTAAACTATTTATAGCCTATTATTCCTAACCCTATAATAAGGGTGGGAAAAATATCTCTTAAATCTATTGATCTCTTGCTGAGATCGTAGAATGAACATTGTATGTTCTATGCTACACAATGTAACAAGAAGTGTCTTTATAGATTCTACCTGCATGTGTGTGCATCTATACGTTCAATACCTACAAATTCTAATGTACAGTCTCATACAAAACATAGACTACTAATTATTTCTAATATTCAAGATTGAACATACTGCCGGCCTTGAAAGATCCTAATATTTAAATATTTAATATATTTAACAATAATACTTAATATACCCTATCTAGACGAGGTAACGCAACCGAGGCTGGCAAATAGGTTGATGATATCTGGCACATTCTTCTTAGTGTCCAAAATAAGGCAAAAATGATGACCATGATGATGATAATTGTTTAAGCGCTTATCTTGTAGTGATTTAAATGGTGCCCGTCTACTAGTGGAAAACCAAAAATTTTTGTTTCTTTCGGGATGTCTGCAATCTTATATATCTCCATCTCGCTGCTTAGTTTCAAATGTTTTATTTTTGGAATAGATGAATAGATGTAGATATGTTCATAGCTGGAAATACATAATCAATATCTGTTGTATATGTATCATACGCCCACAAATGTAGATCTGCTGCTTCCAGGTGACAATCAGCTTCCATTCTCAATATGCCTGAACCATGGAGAGTAATATGTTGTGGTTTTTCGTTGCATGTCACTTCTACTGGTGTTTCTTCATACAATGAGAAAATCCAAGTATTTGGTGAGTGTGTTTGACGCCAATAGTTGTGAAGTTTTTTGATTTCTATTTCACAACTATCCGGTATTTTCTTCGACCTCAGGAATAACTGTACTTCGCAATTAGTTACAGATCTAGTACTAAACAATGGATGCACCTGATGACAAATAGTTAGGTCTCTCATTTTCTGACAGTGCTCAAAATTTCCGTCGTCTAAAATGTAATACAGCGCCTTTCTGTTGTCGATGAGGAAATATCTGCTACTGGTGTGGATGTTTACAGAGAATCCATCATGAGTTGTAGGATATTGGTAAACCTCATATGCGTGAAATATTTCGTGGTTTATTAACGGCAGTTGAATGCTGAAGAGTACAAAATCAGCTGTTGTTCTCGTAGACACTCTTGAAACTTTGGCTAGCTCCATCGGATCTTCCGTTGGCAATCTTAAATTCTTGTTTAGATTTGCCTTGATAAGTTCAATTTGAGTTTTGAACTTTTTAACAGGTAGGATTCCATTAAGGAAATTTCCTTTAGCATTAAATATAGCTCCAATTATGTCATTTTGAATTCTCTCCAAGACTTCTAATGATGTCAAAATGTTTGCATCTTGCGCCGATGATAAATTCCTGACAATGTTAAGTAAATATTCGTCTTTTGTTTCACTTTCTTTTAATTTCTGCGAGACTTCTTCGGCATGTTCTTCGTCCATCACTCCAAACATGGAATGCAATACGCCACCCACAAACGGCAAAAATGACCTCTTTTGTCTTTTTGAAGTAGAAGTAGAATCATCTCATTCCTATTATCGATTTGTTCGTATAAGGACTGCAAATTTTGATATGATGACGACTGATATACTGCTTCTTTGGCTTCCAGCTTGCCGAGGGACGTCATAGCTTCGCTCAGGGAATTCACGGCTGTTACATACTCTCTTATGTTGATATGCACGGTGATGCTCCATGATGTCTTCGTTAACCCGACAGTTGCTACTCTATCGAAGAATATCCCTGCCTCATTCTTAATATTATTAATTATTACTTGGGACCTAACCGGACTTACAATTGATAATAACGTTAAAAATATATATGGGGGATTTCATGTCAAGTGAACCAACTTTTGAAATCGATGTCTTCCGATCGGGATGAAATTTGCACCAAGGATAGCTCTATTGGATAGTAACTCAGACACAATTTTTCAACAACATCGGTCGAGAACTCTCTGAGTTATAGGGGGTAAAATTTTGACAATTTGGTCAAACAGGGGTTTTTTCTTATCCATGTAACTTATTACCTATTGTTCTTAGCAAAATGTGTCCCAAATAGTATAGATAGCTATTTCTTCGATCTTTCGAAAAAAAATATTTAAAAAAAATAAAAAATTTTTAATATTTTTTTTCCGAAATCAAAAACTTTTTTGACTTTTTTTTAAAATACGCCCTTTTTTTTTTTTTTTTTTTTTTTTTTCTTAAAATAAAGTTTAGATATTTTCCTTGAACACCTACTTGGTCGCTTAGTGGGATGCGAGTGGGATATCTATCAATCGCATCCCACTAAGGGACTAAAAATATCTTAAAGGAATGGACCTAGGCTTTCTTTTGAGCAAAAAAAAAAATTAAAAAAGGGCCCATATTGGAAAAAAATTTTGATTTTGCAAAAAAAAATTAAAAAATTGTATGTCTTGCGTTACAAAATATTTATTTTGATAGATATCCTACTCGCATCCCACTAAGGGACTAAAAATATCTTAAAGGAATGGACCTAAGCTTTCTTTTGACTACAAAAAAAATTTTAAAAAAAGGGCCCATTTGGAAAAAAACTCGTATTTGCAAAAAAAAAAGTCAAAAATTGTAAGTCTTGAGTTAAAAAATATTTATTTTGATAGATATCCCACTCGCATCCCACTAAGCGACCAAAAGGGTCTTCAAGGATAATATCTAAGCTTTTGTTTGACCTAAAAAAAAAGATTAAAAAAGGGTCCATTTTGAAAAAAAAAAGTCAACAAAGTTTTTGATTTTGCAAAAAAAGTCAAAAATTTTATGTTTTGAGTTACAAAATATTTATTTTGATAGATATCCCACTCGCATCCCACTAAGCGACCAAGTAGGTGTTCAAGGAAAATATCTAAACTTTATTTTAAGAAAAAAAAAAAAAAAAAAAAAGGGCGTATTTTAAAAAAAGTCAAAAAAGTTTTTGATTTCGGAAAAAAAATATTAAAAATTTTTTATTTTTTTTTTTATGTATGTATGTATGTATGTATGTATGTATGTATGTATGTATGTATGTATGTATGTATGTATGTATGTATGTATGTATGTATGTATGTATGTATGTATGTATGTATGTATGTATGTATGTATGTATGTATGTATGTATGTATGTATGTATGTATGTATGTATGTATGTATGTATGTATGTATGTATGTATGTATGTATGTATGTATGTATGTATGTATGTATGTATGTATGTATGTATGTATGTATGTATGTATGTATGTATGTATGTATGTATGTATGTATGTATGTATGTATGTATGTATGTATGTATGTATGTATGTATGTATGTATGTAAATAAATAACTAATTATTTCTTTATCAAATTATTTGTTTTTGTACTTTTAGATTACAGCAATGGACATGGATGAAAATAATAACAGCGTCTTATATTTTACAATGGAAAATTCAACATTAAATCATGCATATATGGAATATTTGTCAATAAGTACTGATGGAGATATCCGTGTATCAAAATCATTGCAAAACTTTTCAAACGAATTAATAGAGTTTTTCATTAGAGCAACGGATAATGGTGATACGAAACAATTACATAATATTTTGCCAGTCTCATTACAAGTTGTGAGTGCAAATATATCTATTCCAACTTTCGAAAAGTCTTCACTAAACATTAATGTTGAAGAATCCTTTGCGCCTGGTTCAATATTAGCAAAATTAAAAGTCAATGGCAATTTTTCAGTCAAAATTTCATTAGCAACAGACTCACCAAAATTCTCAATAACGGAAAATGGAGAAATCATGTTAATGCAGATGTTAGACAGGGAAGTGTCTAGTGTCGAACATATTATTGCAATGTCTGAAACTACAACATTTCCTGCGTTGTATGCATATATCGATATATATTTAAATGTTCAAGATGAAAATGACAATTTTCCAAAGTTTTCAAATATAGTATACAATGTTGAAATTCCTGAAAATGCTGAAAAGGGCTCGTCTGTAGCTAAAGTTACTGCTACAGATGCGGACGAGGGTCCTAATGGTGATGTACGATATTATTTGGAAGACGAAACATATTCAAAAATATTTGAAATTGATATTTACTCCGGCTGGATAAAACTTCTGACGACATTAGACAGAGAATCGCAATCAGAATATTATTTTAACGTTTTTGCAAGCGATAGTGGTCAGCCTAAACAAATATCGAAAGTTCCAGTAGCTATAACTGTTACCGACTGCAATGACAATGCTCCCATGTTCAAACAAAAACGACAATCTTTATCTGTATCGGAAAATGTTATACCTGGAACAGTTTTATCACGACTTTTAGTGACCGACTTGGATTCAAAAAAAAACGATTTAGATTTCTTTGTAGTATCTGGTGACAATTACTCTCAGTTTCAAATCTCAAATACTGGGGAGTTATTTGTTTCGAAGAAACTTGATCGTGAATCTATAGAAAGTTACAATGTTACTGTAGCAGTAACCGATGGAAAATTTATTTCCTACGCGTATATTTCAATTAACACCACTGATGAAAACGATAATTTCCCGATATGTTTGAAACCAAGGTACAATATTATAATCAATGAGTCCATTCCTGTGGGTACAACGCTGCTTAGAATAACTGCTGTAGATCTCGATGTGAATCCCAACAATAAAATACGATATTATTTAACTGGAAACTTTTCAGACGATTTTTATATTGACAAAGATTCTGGTGAGCTAAAAATTGCTAAACAGCTAGATCGTGAAAAACATTCCATATATATATTACTTGTTCATGTGCAAGATGGTAAAGAATTATTGAAAGAGTGTGTTAGCGAAGTATTTATATCTGTCAGTGACGTTAATGATAACAAACCAGAATTTTCGATGAAACAATATATCGTTAGCATACCCGAAGACGCGCAGATCAACACTATTGTAACTAAGATTCATGCAACTGATAAGGATTTTGGATTAAATAGAAAACTAACGTATTCATTGTTGGAACCAAACGCCTTCTTTGATGTCACTTCTTTCAATGGCATCGTAAAATTAACAAAATCTTTAGACAGAGAAAATACTTCTATATTTAACATATCAATAAAAGCTGAAGATTACGGCAGTCCCAAATTGTTTTCAATAGCAAATCTCACCATACACGTCCTGGATATCAACGACAATCCGCCAGTTTTTAATTTGAAGCATTATAAAACATTTCTGTCGGAGAAATCTGAAATAGATTCAGTTGTAATAAAAGTTCACGCGACTTCTGAAGATATCGGTGTAAATGCTGAAATATTATATTATATAATTGGTGGAAATGAACAACAAAAATTTAAAATTGATTCGAAAACTGGAGTAATTTCAGTAAATTTAGAAATAGATTTTGAGAAATCAAGATCATTTCTTTTAACAGTTCAAGCAATCGATGGAGGAACACCACCACTTAGCAGTCAAGCTTTTGTTAATGTCACAATATTGGATATCAATGACAATCTTCCTCAATTCACACAAAATCTTTACCGCTTTCGTATTGCTGAAAATACCAAAAAAGGAGAAATGATAGCTCAGATTACTGCTACTGATGAGGATTCCGATCAAAGTGGAATTGTTATGTACAATATAGAGAGGGGAGACAGATTAAATCAGTTTTCTATTGACGAATTTGTTGGGAAAATCTATGTTAACAATGACCTTGATCGAGAAGCTATATCATCATATACTCTTGAACTAAGGGCTTGTGATAATGGAACACCTCAATTATGCAGTTATGTTCAAGTATTAATAGATGTGCTGGACATAAACGATAATCCACCATTATTTAAAAACTCAAATTACAGCTTTGTTTTGCAAGAGAATAAGCCTCTGGGATATATAATAATTACGTTTGAATTATCTGATGCTGACGAGTTTCCAAACAGTAGTCCATTTACCTTCGACTTCAAGAGTGGAAATGAGGGAGGATATTTTCGTTTGGAACAAGATGGTAGCCTTAGAACCGCTTCTAGATTTAACCATCGCATTTGTGACCAATATGTGTTGCAAATCCGAGTTTTCGATAATGGTACCCCACCATTATATTCCGATACATGGATTTCAATTCGAGTAATTGAAGAAAGTCAATATCCACCAGTAATTACACCCTTAGAAATAACAATTAACTCCTATGACGACGACTTTTCTGGGGGTTTTCTTGGTAAAATATATGTTTCGGATCTGGATAAATATGATACTTTTACGTTCGAGCTTGCTCCAACCCATGGCCAAGAATATTCTACATTTAGGCTGTTCAACATATCTCATAACACTGGAGAGCTTTTTGCTCTGAAAAATCTTGATATTGGTCTGTACCAATTAAACATTACAGTTTCAGATGGAAAATTTATGGCGCACGCAATTGTTCGTATAAATGTGGAAATAATTACAAATGAAATGGTTAAAAACTCAGTAATTATAAAATTTGGTAAAGTTACCCCAAAAGATTTTATTTTAAGTCATCGTAAAGCCTTTGTACGATCTATTCGAGACATAATGCGATGTGGTCAAAAAGATGTAATTATTATCGCTCTCAACTACAACATAGAAACAAATCAAACGAATAGTTTATTAAATAGTAATCGTTCCAGAAAACGTCTATCATATAATGTATTAGAGGTGGTTTTTACAGTGCAGAAGCAACAAATCGTTCCAACGTCGGAAAGCTATTATACTTCTGAAGAAATTCGTTTTAAAATATTCAAAAAAATTGAAGAAATTGAATATAGTTCTAACCTTTTGGTGGAAGAGCTGGTCAACAATCAATGCATCTCAAATATATGTGTTCATGGTGAATGTAAAAAACAACTACGTATTATGAGGAACGATTTACGCACATATTACACAGATGTGGTCAGTTATGTTATGCCCACGTACGTGTACATAAATAATTGCTTATGCAAGCAAGGCTTTGATGGGAAAAACTGTGATGAGCCCATTAATGCATGTTCGTCTGATCCCTGTACTTTACAAAAAAAGTGCTGGCCCGCTGATACTGCAATCGGTTATCAGTGTATATGCCCCACAGGTTATTCAGGATTTAACTGTGAAATTCAAGCTGCAAAATGTCATAACAGCACTTGTTCAAATTTACAAACACCAGTATCATTTAGTGGAAAAAGCTACGCACATTACAAAATTAATAAATCCGTAGCCAGAAGTATTGTAGAAAGTAAATTTTCATTTTCGTTAAATGTACGCACAGTACAGCAGTCTGGAACTCTTGTATATGCAAGTGGCCCTATAGATTACAATGTAATCGAGATTTTAAATGGTGCTCTTCAATATAGATTTGATTTAGGATCTGGAGAGGGACTAGTTGTGGTATCAAGTGTAAATATATCGGATGGAGACTGGCACTCAATAAAGTTGGAGCGCATTCTAAACACAGCAAAGGTTGTCGTTGACAGTAAGCACTTCTCTCAAGGAAGTGCCCCTGGAGTTAATATTATATTGAATTTGCAAACGAATGACTTTTTTGTAGGAGCGGAAGTTAAACCTCACCATACCATAATAGGATATGAAGACATTCAAAGAGGTTTTATAGGCTGCATGACTGATTTAAAAATTGGAAATGAAATGTTACCTCTATATATATCTGGAGGAAGTACTGTTGCCGCTTTAAAGCGATTTACAAATGTTGAGTTTCATTGTGATCCCGCAAAGGTTTTAATAAATTTGGGAATTTGCAGCAGTCAACCCTGTTTGAATTCTGGCTTTTGTCAAGATTACGGCGATAAATTTAAATGTTTATGTCCAGAACGATTTTCAGGAAAATTGTGCGAAATCGATTTAGATCCATGTGCCTCATCCCCCTGTCTGTATGGAGGCCATTGTGAGCATTATGGGCCCAATAATTACTCCTGTATCTGTCCAAGTCATCTTTCAGGTAGGAGGTGTGAATATGGAAAGTTTTGCTCACCTAATCCCTGCAAAAATGGAGGAATATGCGAAGAAGGTGATGGTATTCCACATTGCATGTGTAGAGGATTCACTGGAACAGTGTGTGAAATTGATGTGGATGAATGTGAAAATCATCCGTGTGGAAGTGGTGCAACATGTATTAATGAAGCTGGCAGTTTTCGTTGTATTTGCCCCTCATATCTAACAGGTGCTAGCTGCGGTGATCCGTTGTATTCAAATTCCATATCTACAAAAATTAGAAATTTTTCCATGGAAAATATAACGGGCATAATATGCGGAGTTTCATTTGTTTTCATATTTTGTACATTAATATTACTCTGTATAATTCTGAAAAGAAATTCTTCAAGAACGGTTAGAGAAAATCCTGATCGAATAAAAAACACTTATAAGGAAACAACATTGAATTCGCTCCTACAGAAGGATAAAAACAATAAACAAAATACTAAACTCAGTAATCTGGAAGTTAACCACCGACCTATAAGTTATACTCAATCATCTACAGACAATATGTTTTCAACAAATACTCATTTTGTTAATAATTTGGACATTTTAAGAAGCTATGGATCTGCTGGTGATGAGCTTGAAAGTATAGCGTTTGAGTATCAGAAAATAAACTTACATAATCAAAATGTAAATATTAATAACGAGAACATATCAGACGTGGCTACGTCATCATATAAAACAGACTGGTGCGACCAAATGCAGCTAAAGACGTTTTGTGAAAACAAACTTAATAATGGTAAGTGGATAATAATTGTATCCATCTTTATTTTTTGGAAGTAATGATGGCGCGCTATCAACAAGTAGTCCAACACAGGAATCACCTTATCAGTTTCTGTACTATATCATGGTTAGTTTATTTACTGTTCAAAGCAGTTGTCACCTTTTTCTAGTCCTCTGTCCAACATGCATACATACATTTGTATGAGATAGGGTTCGGCAGTTGTAACTGTTGGTGTTTAGATTTCTCGTGATTTTTAGTTCTACAATTTTACTAAGAATAAGTTTTTCATGTATATCAGGTAATATGTTGCCTGTGGCCCCAGGAGTTACATGTCATGGAAGTTTTATTCGATTCGAAATTTTCAGGAGATGGTTTGTAAAAAAAATTTCAAAAATTCCTGGTAAAACTCTGAAATTTTTTAGTCCAGTCAACTGTAATAAAATAGCTCCTAAAGTATGCAGTAAAAATATATATATTTGTGTTGGAGAAACTTGAAGAACTAACATTAGTAAATGCTAACGGGCGAAGCCGCACAGAGGGATTTTGGTGTCAAAAAGTCAATTTTTCAAACAGTCAATTTCAAAAATCCAATGATCGAAAATGTGCATTTATAGTTTTAAGAAAAATTGTATTTTATTTTTAAAAAATTGAAGTAAAGTCCATGCAAGGGTGTTACGCAAAAATTTACTTATATTTTCACGCAATTCAGTGGTTTATATATCTATAATTTTCCCAATAATACCATTTACCTTTAACATATTTGAAAAATATAACATTTCTCTATAAATAAAAAAAATTATGGGGATATCATAAACCGTTAACAAGATATGCCCAAATCTATAAGTCTCTAGAAATTATTTTATTTTTGATTTTCCATGGAAAGAAAAATGTAGCCTCACTTCCCCCCAAGCTGTTCTTTTAATAAAATGAAAGGTTGCAGTGTCTTGTTTCGATTAAAAAAAATAGTTTTCGGAACAGGATGAAATCTTATGTCGAATAATAAACGAAATATCAAAAAAATTCGTATCTATGTATGGGTTTCGTGGGCGGTGTATGCGGTGGGCATGGCCGATTTTAATAAAACTTAGCATACGTTCTTCTCTTGTTTCAGAAAATATATGTACCAAATTGCTAGACTTTTACTTGGATAGGAAAAATTTTATGCAATTCGATTTTGATAAAATTTTATTTTTTTCTTAGTTTGGTCCATATAATTCTCGGTGACAAATTTCAGCGCTCTACAACCACTCCTTATAATTTTTGCAAAAAAATGTATGAAGCCATCCCTCTGCGAGCCGGGGCGGTCAACTAGTTTAAAATAAACTTCAATCATGACCACCAAAACAAAATGACACAAACCGTTGTCGATTTTGCAACGTCGTTTTTCCCTCAGTGTATGGAATTCTATTAATTACATTTTCTGGATCTACATGCAAACCATCCTTATCTATGATATGAACTAATACTTAATTTGTTTGCAAAAGATTGCACTTTTCAGCCGAAGTACCTTTTCTACTAGATCGACGTGCAATTCCCTATTTGGAGCACTAATAAGTACATCGTCAATAAACACGAACACTCCATCCAATCCAGCTAACAAAGAATCCTTTATTTTTTGAAAAATTGCTGCCGCTGAAGCCAAACTGTATATTAATCAGGTATATTGGAAAAGTCCTTTCGATATAGAAATAGTTATATATTTGCGAGAATATTGATCTAGTTTTATATGTTGATAAGGTTAGGTTTTGTAAACTCTTCACCCCCATGAAGTTTTGAAAAGATTTCTTCTTTTCTAGGCAAAAAATATTTTTCAACATGTATACAATTATTCAGCGTAACTTTAAAATAGCCGCAAATGCAAATACAACCATCCCTTTTTAAAATTGACTCAATCGGTGTACACCAATCACTGTACTAAACCGGTTCAAGTACTCCCATAGACAGTAATTTATCAATTTCCGTTTCCACTTTTTCTTTAATTGCTAGTGGCACCGGACGAGGTCTAAAAAACATTGGTGTTGTCCCTTTATTTTATACTGGCCTGACTGTTTTTAAATAAACCTAGACCACCATCGAAAAGTTCACTAAATTTGTTCAATTTTGCAAATTCGATTTGAAAAACTTTTAAAAAATTCCTTCCTTGGTGGACTGCCATTTTTAATAACAATGAACGACTCCTATGTCAGACTCCCCTACCGTATATATGTTTGCGCCATTGCACAGTGGTTGCACTTGTGTGGAAGAGAGTGACAAAAATAGTAAGAATAAAGATATATGGTCAATTCACAAGGTCTCTTATCAGTCATATTGTCATAATGTCCTAATATATCACGACTCGGCAGCTCGGCTTAACCGACTCTTAGGCATTCGGCACAGGTCTCTGCTGGTTGGTTACAATAACACAATAAACATAGCATGCAGAGCAGTGTTGCCACTTCATGTGTAATTACACATATTGTGTGTAATTTTATCTTGGATGTGTAGCCCATGTGTAATTGAGTGAATGTGTAATTCATGTGTAATTTTAAATTCCCGACTCTTAGGCACTCTTAGGCATTCGGCACAGGTCTCTGCTGGTTGGTTACAATAACACAATAAACATAGCATGCAGAGCAGTGTTGCCACTTCATGTGTAATTACACATATTGTGTGTAATTTTATCTTGGATGTGTAGCCCATGTGTAATTGAGTGAATGTGTAATTCATGTGTAATTTTAAATTCCAATTATATCCAAAATATATTGTCAATGTATGTCTTTTATCTATATTTTGGATTTTAATTGAATGAATGACTTATGGATTGTTCAGATTTCAAAACCGACTGAAATAAATATGTACATTTATATGAGGGAAAGTAGCTATATCCTCTATTTTAGTTGATAAATACAAATCCAGTATCTCTAAATGTATTCATATTTATTATATTGTACTCGCTTGTTACTCAGTATAATGGAATTATATGTACTAGGAAATCCCGGTGGCCGAAATTCGAAAACAATATGTTTTATTAATATTGGTGGACAATAACATACTTAAAAGTGTACCACAAAAAAACGTTTGGTCTATTTATTTATGTATAAGATGAAGATATGAATCAAGTTTGAACTAAATTAACATTAAGGTTTGCAGAAAAATACGATAAGTAATTTGGAGATTGCTATGTTTGGTTTTTCAGATGGATATTTCGGCGTTTGTGATAGTTTTGTTTGCGTAATATTGGTAACAGAAACTGAATTTTAGTTTATATACATATAAGACTTTTAACATGAAAAAAATATAAAACAACAAATACTATTCAATAAATGCACATTTTTACAAGTTATTACAAATTGTTATTGGAAAAACGTTAATTTTCGTTATCTTGGAAATTAACGTTTTTCCAATAACAATTTGTAATAACCAGGGAAACCGAAAATATGCTCTAAAAAAAGCGTTTTAGGCGCTTTAAATATGCAGTAAAAACTTTAAAATATGCTCTTAAAATTTAAAAAAATATGCTCTTTAACCAAAAAATATACTTTTACAATTCATTTCTAAAAAGGTAAAGTAACATCAAATAAACAAAAAATAACATGAACTAAAACAACTATAACAAAAAACAAGTTATATTCGGCTATGCCGAATCTTATATACCCTTCACCTTTGTTGTGGATGCATTATTATTTTTTATAATTAGTATATAGGTATGTATGTACATTGCCCACTTTCAGCTTACAGCATCCTAAATTTATCAAGAACACAAAAAACAACAACAACGCCAAACGAAACAGAACACCAAAAGAAAAAACAAAATACGCAAGGCAATGAAACCAACACACATCCAAACATACGTTTAATTGTATAAAAAACAACAACAACGCCAAAAGAAACAAAACACAAAAGAAAAACAAAATACGCAAAGCATGTACATTCAAACATACGATTTGTTGATTTTTTGTCAAAAAAACCAACACACAACCAAACAAAAGTTTAGTTGTATAAAAAACAACAACAACGCCAAAAGAAACAAAACACAAAAAAACAAAATATGCAAAGCTTGCACATCCAACCATACGTTTTGTTGTTTTTTTGTCAAAGCATGCAATACATTGTGTTTTTTGATGAAATTTTCAGAGGTTGTCTCGGATTTTTGCTCATATCTCCGTTATTTATGGACGGATTTTGCTGATTTTAAATAGCAAAATTCTCGAAAGTATGTCTGACAGAATTGTTGAAGATTTGGATCCCGGAGATATCTGGAGCCTTCAGAAAATTGATTTCAACAGACAGACAGACGGACAGACAGACAGACAGACAGACAGACAGACAGACAGACAGACAGACAGACAGACAGACAGACAGACAGACAGACAGACAGACAGACAGACAGACAGACAGACAGACAGACAGACAGACAGACAGACAGACAGACAGACAGACGGACATGGCTTAATCGACTCCGCTATCTATAAGGATCCAGAATATATATACTTTATAGGGTCGGAAATGAAAAATGTAGAAATTACAAACGGAATGACAAACTTATATATACCCTTCTCACGAAGCTGAAGGGTATAATAAATACAACATAAAAACTATAGGAACTTAAGCTATGAAAAGGCCTCGAAAGGTATTTCTTGATGATATTTTATATAAATATAAATTCACTTCTTCAATTTAGGTTATTATTGCAATAAATTACAAAATATTGACTTAAATTTTCAAATAAAAATCGTTGTCTATTGGATCTGAAAACATTTTTATATATAGAAAATGTTCTTTCGATATCAACTGATGTTATAGAAGCAAATTTAAAAGACAATATTTCTTTAACACTTAGAACGGTTATGTTTGAATTAGAACTAAAATTTGATATTTATTTATTAAAATAGTGCTAATTTTATATTAAAACAAGTAAGAGAGCTATATTCGGCTGTGCCGAATCTTATATATCCTTCACCAAATTATACTTCAAAAAAAAAATTTAAATATTTTTAGCTGAACAAAATTTTTTTTCAGTTTTTTAATTTTTTGGAAAAAAAAAATGTTGAATTGTTTTTTAAAACTAATTTTTTTTTTAAATTTTAAAAAAAATTTTTTGTTTTTAAAATTTTTTTTTTTTTGAAAAGCCATCTATTTTTCAATTTTGAATTTTAAACAAAGGAAGTAAAAACCTGTAACACAACAGCGAAAAATAAGTAAGACAAAATTACTACTATTAAACTATTAAACAGTAAAATATGCTCTAAAAACGCAAAAATATGACATAAATATGCTCTTAAAACAAATATATGCAAAAATATGCATTTAAGGGTAAAATATGCAAAAATATGCACTAACAAATCGATGCCAAAATTCTTAAATAGTTCTGAAACGTGTAAATATCTTATCCATGTGCTCATTAGACTCACCAGAAAAAACATGCATTTGCATATTTTGGTTTCCCTGGTAATAACCAAAATCGAAAATTTGTATTTTTATAATTTTAAATTGTTGATAGAATAAGGGTAACGGTATTTACAGATAACGGTATAAACTATTATATCGGTAACGGTAATTGCAGTTATTTCGGGGTAACGTTAGCCAATCTTAAGAAAAAAAAACGAACGTAGGAATTTGTGTGAGAAAAATTTATTTACAAATTGTTTCCAGTTATTTTTTATACCCGTAAGAACCGTTTTGAGTTTATGCTATTGTCTGTGTGGTTTCTGGTTTGTGTTTTAAATAATAAACAATAAAATTGACTTACTATTTTGGAAGCTTTATTTCAAATTTATAACTACAAATTTTTAAAATATAAACGTTACAAGATTTTATGGTAAAGTATTTACGGGAAGGAAAATGATCAGAGCTATAATTTTTAAACAAATAGTAAAAAATATTTATCTTTGAAACTGAAAACAAAACTGATTTCAAAGCACTTAATATAAATTAGAAATAAATTAAAATGGACATGATTAATAATTGTTAAAGGCGTATTTGGGATTGACATATTTGCCTGATCTCAAGAATTCATTAAATTAGAAAAGTTCACTAAAAAATCCAATTCCTGGATAAATTAAAATCACCGCAAGTGAAAATTGTCCATTGACAATAAAGTGATCGTTTTGGTCCAAACATCCCAGAGTTCACTGTGACAAACCTTTTATATTCATGACAATTTTAGACAATTTCTCCTATTGAAATCACGAAAATTTATTTACATGTGTAATTTTTTCTCGTATGTGTAATTTTGGCATGAGGCATGTGTAGTTTGTAATTGTCTTGGTGGCAACACTGATGCAGAGTAGTATTATTTTAGGACATTTTTGCTCGTAAAACAATAAAAACCATTGTGAAATATTAGGACATTATGACATGATAAGAGACCTTGTGAATTGACCAATAGTCTTAAAACTTACACAATATATTTCTGATGACACTAACACCATATTCTGAGAAAATGGGCTTGGTCGGCATACCGCCCATTTTATATTAAGAATATAAATATTTGAATTATTACAGGAATAGCCTTCCAAAAATTAGGTGAGGTTACTCTAGAATAGTGATGGGCAACTATCGATAGTGTCCACAATCGATATTTATCGATAGATTACAATTTAGTATCGTTAATGTCTATAGTACTGCCGATTTAGAACAAAAGTTTGAACAAACCAATTAAACCGAATTACGAAACCCCAAAGGCCCGATAGAAAGTGCTGAAGTTATTTTTTAAATTGGGATTTGTAATTTGGACAGAATAAAATACATAATTACTAATAATAAATAGAATTTTAAATTTATTAAAAGCGCTAAATCTATTAAGAACGCTAAGAACACGAACAAACATCTGCTTTTATGTGGTGGATTTTATTCCGAGAGTCTACAATTTTTCACATATGTATATATTTAACACGTTTGGATAATTCACAAAACGTATCCACACCGCCTTTAAAATCAATGGCCCATAATCATAGTCAAACACTAAAGTCGGTTCTTTTTAAAAACAACTTTAAAATAAAAACTTGCTTTTTATTAATTTGCAACCATAGTCAAAAAGTATGTTTTAAATTGAACCGACTTTAACTGGGTGCCACCGCAAATGTAGAAAATGTTTTCATACAATATACAACAAAAAACAGACAAGTGGCAACGCTGAACAGCTGACATACAAAATTAAAAAAAACGTAAACAATAAAAGTAACCGGGACATCTAAAGAAAGAAAGTTGTTTGTTGTGGAAAGATAAGATTAATATCATAATTACGATATTTTGGTACTAATTTTATTGATAACTGTTCAATAATCACAAAATCTCTACCAATATCTTGTAACTTAAACATTTTTTACTTTGTGACGAACTTTTTTACTCGGCGAAGAACAGCTGATGCTGTTGTTAAACGAGTTAAAAACAACTTCAGCTAGTTTTATATTTAGAGTCGACTTCAGCGTCAGAAGTATACTTTAACTTGTCTATGATAGACCTAAAGTCCACTCTTAAGTAAAGTCGAGTTTAATTATCTTAAAATGTACTTTATTTTTGACTATGATTATGGGCCAATATGTTTAAGTACTTCGTCAATCACTGTCTGGGTATTCACTAATTTTTAGAGCACCAAATTCCAAAAATGTAGAAGCATAGAAATATGCATTGACGAGTCTTTTCTATGATAATGACTAAAAAATCAGAGAAATAAATAAGTAACAGAAGTCACACTTAATAACGATAAAAATACCACTTGTATTAAATGACATTACGTACAGCACAAAATTCTAAAAACACATATTAGAACAAAGAGATTAAGTTAGTATATTGAATATTATTTAAAAACTGCAAAAACCTGCATCTAAATTATATATCCTAGCAAAAACTTTGCTTACAAATAAGCTGGAAAATAAGGGGAATTTGACGATAAGACTACTTACTATTCTACTGAAAAAGTACTTATTTTTGTAAGTACTTAATACATAATTTTTGGCCTGAAATAAGTTGTTATGTTAGTAGAGTTATTTATAGAATTGTGTAGAAGTCGAACCAACAACTATCCGTTTGCTAGTCTGCTGTTGTACTCACTACACCACTGCTTAGTTATTTTATTGTGCATCAAATAATGGTTTTCACACAGTAATAATATATTCTTACTGTTTTTATAAAAATAAACATGAAATAAAAAAATGGGCAAATTGAGAAAAAGTAACGGTTTATGTGTTTTGTTTGTTTATTTTAATTTTTTAGACTTTACTACTTCGAAAGTAAGTTATTAAAAAAGACATTACTTGTAGCTTTGTAAGCGAAGTTTTTGCTGGGATATGTACATAATCATAAACTATATACATGTACTAATCTGGTCATTGGATTCAATTGGGAAACTAATTAAAACTTTAAGTCAATTTAAATTATGTTAAAAAATAACTTTTTTTAGATTTATATTTTTAAAAGCCAAAACACAATTTACAAACTTGATATTTCTTACAAATATTGCACATACCATCAACATTAATTTCCACACTTTTTTAATATATATTTTAACAATTGAAGTTACACTTTGTATTCTTTTAACGAGCTACTTTTATATATGCATGTTCACATTTTAATTGCTTTTATTTCAAAAGTACCATTAGAAATTATAAAAAAAAAAGTTAAAGCTGAAAAATTTGACATCATTATCGACTATTTATTTCGCTGCAACACCAATTTATTAACATCTTATATTTTATTTTTGTCGTATGGGCGCAACCACTGTGCATTGTAAGGTTTTGACAAAAAATTAGTACTTTTTAAAGTGTAGTTAACAAAATATTCATTATAAGTGTTCTGTGAAATAACATTATATTCTGAGCCAGTATCTAAAATCATTTCGATGTTCAGAAACACATACCGCAAATACAAGGATGCCAGATTCAGATTCGCTGGACAAAAATAGCTGGTCATTAGAAATATGACCGAGAAAATGTTAATCTTTGTTTTGTGTTAATATTTTTTTTTAAATATATTTCTATCCATACTACACGGTGCTACAGTAAAACAAACTTGGAAAACGACCTAGCGTGTAGTATAGGTCTTGTTGAGTACATAAAAATTGTGTAAAAAAATTTCAGAAACACCCTTAAATTTAGAAGTTATACTAAAAACCGTTTTTAGTGATGTTCGTCAACTTAACGACCAGTAACTCAGTCAGTTTTTGTCCTATTTTACATAAAACCTCGTCGTAGCTATCAATTATCTCTTATAGCTTAGGAGATATTAGCATTTGAAAATTCAATTTTCAACATTTTTACCCACCCTACTCCAGTTTTTTGGTGACCGCGGTTCCAAATATTCGCCGATTTTATATTCCTTTTTGGATTGTTTTAGATTTTGATTAATTTAATAGTTTCGTTTAGTTATGATAAAAGACTCATTTCAAAAAAAAATTTCGTATATAAATGTAAATACAAAGTTTCAAAGACATGTAAATTAAATATGTCAGTTGTTATACATACTCACTAATCATATTTATTGGATGTTCAAAAAATATCTAATTTTAATTTGAAATTTGTATTTGAATTGAAAGGGAACAATAAATACAAACAATTGTTTATAGTGCAAAAAATAGTAATTTCGGTTAATCGACACATTAATCGGTTTATTTGTTATTTGAAAATCGGCAATTTAAAATTATTCGAACAGTTAACCGTCCAAAATTAATCGGTTAACCGATTAACTTTTAATCGATTGAATACCCTACTTATTACTCTTTAAAATGACGTGCATTTTTTGATACATTTGTAAGTTATAAATTGTATGCATGTATTTTATGAAAGGCTAATTCTTAGCTTTTCCGTAACTGTTTAAAATTTTTAAATCGGTCCAAAAATGTGTAGTTGTTTCAAAATAAAATAAGGCGATTTAAAAAACCTTAAAAAATAAAAGTAGAGAAAAAGTAAATTTGTTTACTCTTTCTGAAATTTGGGCGCTTCGAAAATTATTTGTTTGATATGTCGTATTGGAAATTTTTTATTCATGCCAAAACTTATCGAAACACAACTTTTCTAAAATTCTCGAATTCATTCCTTTCACTTTGGTAAACAAAATAGAACCATATCATTTGACAAATCTCTTGGTATTTGTTTATAAGCTTCACGAAGGCAGCAGTAATCTATACATAGTTCATCGTTATCTATTTCTTCAGAAAAAAAATAGAAGAAAATTTATACAAATTCTTTAGTATGAAAAAAAGCAATATTTTTGAAGGACGGAGTTTTAAAGTGGCATATTTTTGAATCTACTTGAGATATTGACTTGTAAGACCAAAAATTAACTTATCTAAACAAAACAATATAGCTCGGAATAAATGTGGATCAAATTGTTTCTAATATTTGCAATCCTATTAAAATTTTGATATAAATTTAGTTTTAGAAACTCAATGAATATGTAATATGTAATAAAATCTTTATTTATTAGAGAAACTCAATGAAATTTTCAGCGTTTTTTAAGTTTCTCATTCTAAATAACAAGGTGTAAAAAACTTGTCAAAAAGTCAAAGGGAATCCCGCAATTCCTAAAAATTGTAGCGAAAATCCCAAAAATGGTATTTTTTTTAAATTTTGCCTATAGGGTCCACATTTCCTTCGGGGCTGGGAAAATACTTTAGGGATAAATAGGGAACACATCAAGGTTTCCAAAGCTGCTTTCCGTTTTCTGATCCCAGCTTTGGGATTTTAGAACATGTGGCTCAAAGTTTAAATTTTGATAAAAAATAGGTCAATTTCCAAAGGGCGTAGGCCCGACATGTTCGATAAATAGGACATGTTTTGTATACCAAAATGTTGTCCGTAAAGAAACTTTATGGAAAACATAAAATTGTTATATGTTCTTAAAGAAAGTTGTTTTTTAATAAAAAAAAGAGTTAAGTCACCTTTTTGTCCAAAAAACAGCAAAAATATACTATTTTTTGAATTTTTAAATTGAAAATCGGTTATTTTTGGATTCGTAATTGATATTGCTCTAATTTAGTTGTCTAACTAACAAAAAAAATTCGAGTCCATTCGGTCCAAAAGTGCGCCCTATATTTTTAAAAAAGCGGACCAAGGTACGGCAAAATTTCAATTTTGAAATGCCTATAAGTAGGAAATTATAATAGCCGAGCGCTTTCCAAAAATATAAAATTCTTTGAAATCGGATGGGAAACAAAAAAATGGCACGTGTTTAAAAATTTTACATATCGAAGGTACCCTACTTTGAACCCCCATTTGTAGGGCCCATTTTAATAACTTTAACTCGAATACTCCTTTGCTACGCCTAATTCAAATTTTATCCCGTTCGGACCAGCCGTTTAGAAATGCCAGATTTATTTCCAAAAAAATTCGATGATACCCCACTGTGTACTGGTTTTTTCTTACCTTTGTTAGTTGCAAATCTATGTGTTTGTTGTAATACAGAAATTTATTAAGATAAATGCCTAAATATTTTACCATTTGCTTACTTACAATGTTAATATTAGAGCCTGCTTTAACCTCAAATTCTTTCCAGTGTTTTCAATATTTATTTTCATTTTCCAGTCATTGCCATAGTTTTCAACTATTCGAAACAAATCTTGTAAAATTATAATATCATCGGCAAATGCAACAATGTTGTTATTAAATTGTTTCAGAAGATCCAAAATATATAAATTGTTCCTTGTTGTAGGCCATTTACAATAGTGAATTTTATTGTACTTATTTGGTTATTATATGATATTTAAAAAATTTTGTTACTAAGCATATTGTGTATCAAAATAACCTGATGAAAAGGCATTCTATATTTTGTATGTTTATATATTAATCCTGGGATCCATATATTATCAAAAGCTTTTTCAAAATCTATGAGGCAAGCGCCTTTACATAGGGATTTATTCCAATTCCAGTGAATAGTTGATACTAGATAGTGAGCCGCATGCACAGTGGAATGCTGAAATTTGAACCCCAACTGCCGATCATCAATTAGATTACACCGTACAACACTCAATGATCCTGTTTCCTTTTAAAAGGACTTCAAATTTTCAGAGAGTACATTTAAAAAAAAGGTTTTAAAATACTTCTGATCAAATGATCATGAAGAGTTGTAAAATATTTCGTATTATTTTTATTTTATCCTGTAAGGATCAAAAGATGTCAAAAATGTCCTTTCAAATTTTTATCCTTGAATATTCTTTAAGATTTCCAATATTTTTTTTTTAAAAAAATAGTGAGTTAAAGATCCAAATATTGAATACCACATGCCAAAATTTCATCCTTCTATCTTAACTACTTAAGTGTTAAAATATATTTTAAATTTGAATTATTTTATTTTTTATATTTTATTTTAACATTTCATTCGAAAAAAATATAACAAAATCCGTTGTGAAAAGCAACGAGAAGACTTTTTTATAAACAAGTAAAATGGTATAGTCGGGCAAGCCCGACCTTATGATACCCTACACCGGGTATATGATTATAAAGAGTTTTCTTTTGATATGAAACTTATTTGTGTTGAATCTTATTTGAATACACACATTTTCGGCCATGGGCCTTATATGGGAGCTATGACTAATTATGGACCAATCGTCACAAAATTTGGTGGGATGAATTGCGAATATATGAAACATATTTCTGTTGAATTTTGTTTGGATACTGACATATTTCAGAGATTTATGTTTATTAATGACATTTTCGAGAATGTTGCTTATATGGGAGCTATGGAATATTGTTGACCGATCGTCACGAAATTTGGTCGTTCGGCTTACATAAAACTTAATTGTAATGAATTTGGTTTGAATATGTTTATAATTAAGATATTTATGAGGGCTTAACTATTTTCAAATAGGCCAATTGTATGGGGGCTAGGATAAATAATGGGCTGATTCTAACCAAATTCAATAGCCTTGGGGCAATATAAAGGTTTGTGCCAAATTTTGTCGAATTATCTTTAAACCTGCGACCTTAGTCGACTCAGAAAGTGATTCTGAGAATATTGGTATACTTTAAGGTGGGTGTTGGGACAATATTTTTGTATGTTGAAAACAACAGGACTAACCCATAATACCTCCCCCACTATGGTGGTGCAGTTTATAAACATGCACTTTTCTTAATAAAACTTTTTTGTATACTAATAAATTTTTTTTTTATATTTTAATTTGACCTTTATATATATAAAGGATGGAATTTTGACATTTAGTATAGAATATTTGGGTCTTTAACGCACTATTTTTTTAAAAGGAATTTATTGGCAATCTTAAAGGATATTAAAGAATAAACATTTTAAAGGACATTTTTGGATCCTTACAGGATAAAATAAAGATAATACATAATATTTTACAACTCTTCTTGTTCTTTTGACATACAATTTGTTATTGTTGGAATAGTAGGAGTATTTTTAAATAGTTTTTGAAAAATGTACTTCTTTGAAACTTTGAAATCCTTAGAAAAGGACACAGGATCACGAAATGTAAAACTGAAAACACAGTTTTTCTCCATTATTATTTTATAGTTTGTGTCTAACGAATATTTTTTCTATTTGTCGGACGGTGTTATTATTTTCGTAGAATTTAACTAAATTATTGTATACACACATTTCGAATACTTTACTAATGTTTGGAAGCAGGCTTATTGGTCGAAGATTTTTAAGGTTACTAGTACAGTAGACGCTCGCTAATTAGAACCGCTTTGTTTTTGAGGCAATTCTAATTTCTGGACATTTTTTTTCGAATAAAAAATACTTCCAAAAACTAAAATAAAACACTTCTAATTTTTTTTAATTCAATTTTATTTGATAAAAACAAGAAAACAAAACGTAACAATTCAGTCCAATACATTAAATGTATTTTTATAAATTAAAAAACAAAACAATTCAGTCCAAAAAACTAAAATATTTTACATATGTATTTAAAAAAAATAATAAAGTTAAAAGTTATTGGAGGGATAGCTTACACAATGGCTAAATTTACAACTAATCTTTGTTTGACATATAATCAGTTATATTTGTTTGTATTTTTGGTTTCATCGAATCCGAAATATCATTACGGAAAACCAAAAGATTGCTTATGTGCTTAGTGGAAAACAATTCACTGTTATTGCACCATTTTATTAAATTATTTAAGCTTTCAATGTCTGTAGTATTAGAGACAACTGGTGAGACTTCAACAACATCGTCTTCGCTGCTATCCGAAGACTCACCATCGCTACTGAGAACATATACATATCCGTCATCAAACATATCTTCATTCCATCTGTCGATATCTTCTATACCGATGCAATCGTTTGGAGCTATTTCTTCTAAAAGAGCTTGAGTTCTCTGAATAACTTCGTTGCAGACCTGATCTATTTGCAACAATTGCGCTATTGGCACGTCATCGATGAATAAAAGGAGTGACTGGAGCAATTTCATCACTGGAAAGAATCTCGCCACAAATTTTTAAAAAACGGATGCCGTGTCGTTTCATAAATTTGGTAAACCATTCATCACTTGCGCGGAATGCATTTTCATCTTTATCGAGATATTCCTTCCTAAATATTTGTTTAGCTTTCTGTTCAAGTCAGTGATGTTCACGCCATACAACAATTGTTTGAAAAATTTACACACATTTGTTATGCTCTTTTAACGACTTTTGTTCATTCATCGCTGAGCATGCGAAGAAAACACATATGGCGGACTATCGTCATTTTTTTTCAGAAATTTATTAAGCATTGTTGTTGGTTGTTCTTGTTCGAACAAAGTCAAAAATTAATACAAAATTTAAGAGAATTTCGGACTTACAATGTATATTTTTTCAATTCATTAAAATTTAAATTACATTAATTTAATAAATTGGTTTTATTTGACAAAAATCCTAAATCTAAACTTTCTTCATTTTGTTATTATTTTAAGTGTTTGACATTATGTTTGCTGGGTAGCTCTCTCACCAATACATATTCATTTTTATTTTTGAACATCACTGGTTTAAGTATGGACCCAGTCAGTGTACACCTTTTTCTCGTTTAAAAACCACTCATACAGACGACTTTCCATTTTAGGATATTCTGCGCTGTGCAAAGATTTATTGCTTGCCTTCTGATTAGAGATGCTAATCGGGACTGATTTTCGAAAATCCCTGGGTTCGGGATTTGGTAAAAAATCCCGAAAATCCCGAAACCCCGGGTTTAATCCCGAAAATTATAAGAAAGAAACGTACATAATTATATCTTTACAACTGAAAGAAAATTTTTTATTTAGCAATTAATTTATATTAGACACTAAAAAGTATAAAATACTTGCATGATTACATTATATAAGAAGAAATAACAATAAATACTACATTAGGGTGTGTCGATTTTTTTCACGAAAAATCGTATAGCAGAAAATTCTAAGAAATTTTCCACAAGAAACCATAGGTCTAAAATCAAATCCTATCTTGCGAATTTCGTCTTTTATCCAATGATATTTCAGTATTTTTTTAATAGTTTTTTTATTGGATAAAATATGAAATATGCAAGAAAGGACAGGCAAATCCCGATATAACGAACGATATGTTGTTAGGCCCATTCGTTAAATTGAATAATTCGTTATATCGAGATGATTTTTTTTTTTTTTAATTTTGGACAACTTTTTCTATTTTGGAATTTAACTAAACCTATGTCGTTTTGATCCCTAGGTTGGATGAGCGGTGTGACATTAGGAGGCAAGAATATCGTTCAAATTTGTATATCTTTAGTAGTTTTTACTAATTGTTCTTGTGGAGGATGGCTTGGTGTAAGGGATTTCGATTCTGAAAATGATTCAAACTGTAGAAAATTAAACTCGGACAAACATTAAAAAAAAAAACAGATTTTGTAGATTCCACTTAATTTGTGTAAAGATAATTTACAGAAAAAACTTAGTCACGATAAAATGTTTGTTTTTATTTTCTTCAAAATACATCTTGAGAATTTTGTTATTCCATATTTCATTCATTCATCTAAATTTTTAGTTTTTCGTTCAATGAAATTCTTCTACGGTTTTCCATATTTAATTCACGTGAATTATAGCCTGTTTCACAATATCGAATGAAAGATTTCGTTCACATTCTAAGCGGAAGAAATCTGATTTTGGATTCCTTAACTTCTTGTTAATGTGAACGAATCAGTTTTCTTTTGCTTAGAATGCGAACGAAATCTTTCATTCGATATTGTGAAAACATGTAATTAAAACCACTATAGAAAAATAGACAGACCTATTATTAAAGAAAGTAACCATTGAAAACGGTACTGTAACGACTTATTTTTACATTCATGACTACTTTTGTTTTTTATACTTTCTGTTCGTTATATTGAGCGTACAATTTTCGAAATATTCGCTATATAAGGTTGTCAATGTTAAAAATTTGGTGGTTTGTTTGATTTTTTTTTTTTGTTTTTTTTTTCTCATCATTCGTTATATGGAGCATACAATTTTTGAAACGTTCGTTATATAAGGTGGTCAATGTTACGAATTTGACCGTGCGTTAAATCGGATTTTCGTTAAAGTGAGATTCGTTATACCGAGATTTGCCTGGATTTGATTTAGACCTATTTTTATCTGAGATAAAATCTATTTCATTTGAAGAGGATTTAAATTGAGTTTTGTTAGACAACTTACAAAAAAAAGGTGAAGAATTGATTTTCTAGAGCCCCACTCAAGGAAACCAAAAATACCGTTTTCCTTTATTAACTATATTGTAGCAGTAGTTGAGCTTAACAACTTTTCTGAACATCACTTTGTGATATTTGGGCATGTAGAATGTCAAAATGCATGAAAAAGGCACACAAAAATTACAATTTCCCCTATTTATTTATGAAAAATGGGATTTGGAAAATCCCGGGATTTAAAATTAAAAAATCCCGGGCTTCGGGATTTCTTAAATCCCGAACCCCGGGATTTTCGGGAACGGGATTCCCCGTTTGGCATCTCTACTTCTGATATGTGTTGGAAACATCATTTAATATTGCTGTTCTATGTGATTTGATGTAGCTGATTGAAGATGTTGTCACATTAAAATCTAGGGCTAACCTGTTCCCTTGAACGCCTTTGACAAGCTTTTCTAATATTTTGACTTTAGTTTCCAATGGTAAAGTGTGTTTTTTATGTTTATTTGACATTTCTAATGATACACTTTCAGTTTTTAATAGAGACTGCCAAAATATGTACACGCGTATCAAATTTCGCAAATAAACTAGCCACAAATATACATAAATACGACAAAAAACAACAAATAGGGAGAAAACATATATAATTTGGTGATTCCCCTTTTTAATTTTACTATGTTCAAACAGAATAAAAATAAAAAAAACCCACTAAATTAGAATTTTAAATTCGAATTTCAGAGCGCTTAATGTATTGCAAACACTGATTCCTATTTCTGGACGTTCGAATTACTGAAAGCTCTAATTTGTGAGCGTCTACTGTATCTTTATTTTTCTTTGGCAAAATTACTGTTAGGACTGTTTTCCATGCATGAGGAAAGTGTGAGTTGTTTGTTGAACCCCTTGTGGACCAAGGCTTTAAATCGTTGAAAAAGGGTACCCGGCTATTCCCGAAATATATAATGATACTGTAAATTAGGAATATTATAGCCAAATTTCATATAAAAACATAGTGTTTTAATCATTATATATCGCAGCTTCGTATTAATTAATTAAATTTGAGCTTAATTCATTAAAATTTTAATTCGTAATTAAAAAATGTCAGCCTTTCATTCCATAAGTCCATTCCCAACATCTAATTATTTAGCTTCATTCAAAAGCTTTTGTTTAAATTGAATTAATTTTGAAGTTAATTAATAACAGAATTTATTAAAACTTTGAATGATTAAATTTTTGTTAATTCAAATCTACTACAAATTGAGTTTACATTTTTTTTCTTCATTCAGATTTGTTTTGCTTTTAATTATTACAAATGAATTGAAAACAATTGTCTGAAGCCTTTATGTAGTCGATTTGAATTGAAGAAAATTTAATCATTGTTATGGATTTGAAGAAATTTATAATGATTTAATAAGAAATTAATTCTATAAATAATAATTCTCAAATGAATAAATTCACTAAGGAATGAATTCAATACATTTAACTGAATCGTTAAGAGACACAATTTATTTTTATATCGAAAATGGAATAAAGAATTAATAAATTCTTTCTATCCTTTTTTATACCATGACCGTTAAGTGTACATCCACAATTTTATTTTGCGACCCCATAAGGAATATAAATATATACTCTGACGTCTTATAGATAAACGTTTTGGGATAAAAATCCAACCTGCAAGGATCCGAAAGGAACCTGGTACCACTGGGTCAGCATCAGCCAAAGGTAAAAAAGTCATATATTTTTATTGACATTTTATTAATATATTGATTAGTTTTGTAAATTTTATAAAATTTTCTATTACAAGTCTATTTTATGGTATTTAACGAAACAATATCTTTTGTCATTACAACATAAATAAACACCACAATGAGAACATGAAATAATTCACCGTTATTCTGGATAAGCGAGTTTGCCAATATTAAAAAAAAATATATATTATTCCAAAGATGATAGTGTACTACAAAGAACTTTTGGGCAAAAAGGGTCAAAATATGTTTTCTTTTCATTTTGTAAGCTTATTATTGTTATGGTATTTATAAGTACCGTCGGTCGACAAAGGGTTAATATGTTGTTAAATAGTGTACAGTATTCAAATATTATTTCATTTGGGATGTTCTTAATTATAAAATTAGGGATATTATCTATACCAGAAGACAATTTCTTCCGTAGATTTTAAAACATATACAGGATTGACTCTTTGGTTATAAAGTACTGTTCATCTAAACCATTTGCCTTTCTAGTTGAACTAAATGTAGTAATCGTTGAGTTATTTCTTTCATACTCATTTTTTTCCTCCAAAAATCTGCGAAAAAAATAGATTTACGTCTATGTGAGTAGTATTATCAGCTTCAATCTCTTTATGAGAATGAACTGATTCAAAGTAAGTTCCAATTGAATTAAGAATTTCATCCTGATCCTTAATTATAATTTTGTTACTACATATTTATTTTTCTAATGAACCTATATCTATTCCGGTATATCTAAACCAAGCCGCATCGTCATGACTTATTTTTAAGGTATCTATACCTAACGATTGTGACACTCTGAATTGTTTTTTAACTTCGTTGAATGTGTTTGAAGGATTGCGGCAGTCCATATTGGCCAGCCGCTCCCGGAAATGGTTGTTGATCGAAAGTGTGAAATTATCTTTAATTAGTTTTCTTACCAATTTTAGTTGTGATTTTAGTAAATTTAATTCATTTGTGTTAAATAAAGTTCTAATCTATTGTATTGTTTTATTTTGCTTAAAATTTTACTTTTTTCCAGATTTAATTTCTTTATAATTGAATTCGTTAATTTAGCAATTGGGTCAGTCTTTTTAAATTTTGGCACCGATATCTCAATAGCTGTGTTTATAGATTTTTCTAACTTAAGTAAGAAGTGGTCAATCACAGCGTTAGAGAGGTTTCGATCGTTTGGGACATTATTCTCACTGTTATAATCATTTATGAGACGGTTTCTAAATTTTCTCCAGTTTATCTTTTTAAAATTTCGTTTGAGGTTTGGAGAATCCTTAAAGAATATAAGGGGATGGTCATTATTATTATTTAGTACTATGATTTCTATTGCTTTATGATCACTGTCATAGTCCAGTGTTTTTAAACAATTAAATGTTTTTCCTATGTATATCTAAACGTGAATCTGCGATACATATGTCCAAATAGGACGCAGCACTTGGGAATGAAGGTTCAGTAGAAGCAAAAAAAAATGCATCTGAAATTCAATTCATTATCTAGTAGCCACTGTCTTAACATATTACCTTTTGTATTACATGTTTCATTACCCCAGTCAGTGTGCTTACAGTTTATGTACAGAAACATATTTTATTCTAAATATATAAACCCTTCGGTTAAAATAATCTTATACCAATCCCTAATTAGATCTTCTTTAGGTCATCTGATAGTGACTATAAAAAATACATCTCTAACAGGAGGCTATAAGATGTTTCAAAAATAAGTAGAATAGATAATTTTATAATTCATCTAATAAGAAACCATATTTTAAAAACCGTTGCATGCAAGTTAAATAACCCTGTTATGGCCCCCTACTATGTCAGTGATGAATACAGTGAGGTAACTCTAAAAAATGGGTATGTGCCACCTGAAGCATTTTTATACCTAGATAAACAAGGATATATTCAAAATAATTTGGGCATTCCGATATTATACTACATTTATAGACGTCAATGTCAAGGCAATAAACTGCAAACTAATTACAGATGTGAATGAAAGATACGACACAACCATCTACTTGAGAAATAAAAACATGTTGCCAAACTTAAATATTAAAAAATACTGGTGGCTAGACCTATATGGTAGCTAACAATTTTCTTTTACCCCTTAACTTTTTCCCATTTTATTTACTAAATACTAAAGGGTTTTTTTTCAATTGTTTTTCCTACAATAAATTTTGCAAATACCAATGTACATATTAGGGTGATCGATTCTTCAACATTTTTTAGAAACCGGTTTTCGGTTTCTATGAAAACTTGCAATTTAATATAAACCGGTTTCGATTTTTTAGTAATAACCGGTTAACCGGTTTTTTAGATTTTTTTTTTTAAAAAAAATTGGCAAAAAAAAATATATATTTTCTATTTGAGTTAAATTTAACCCGAAGATTGTTAACCTTATAAAGGTTAAAATAATCTCTTAGGAATAAAACACAGTTTAAATACTTTGGGGTATATGGATTTTTTTCTTTTGGTTTTATAAAGCTAAACATTGAAAATGATCTTTCACTCAATCTACTAAATTTGTTTCTTTATGGTGACACATAAAAGTTTTTTTTGTCAAATAAACATTTAAAAAAAATCATACTGGTTTCTTTTATGTAAAATGCTGAGTACATAAAAAACCAGTTTGAAGTTGAGCAATTTCGAGATCTTTTTCAAATGTGAGCGATAGAGATTCTAAAAAAAATGTCTATATCGGACGACTGTGCGCACTAGGCATGCAATTTAAGTGCAATCGGATAACTAGAACACGTGCTGGAAATCGATTGAAAGTTTTAAACATTTGCAATAAAACTAATCTTCTACATTAAATTATCTTTTTAACAAGGTATAAAACAATAATTTCGAATAAAAAATTACAAAGTTATACGAATTTTATCTGACCAAATATAGAGCAAAAAGTACTAGTTTACGCATTTTTTACTCCCATTTCTGTGTACAACATAGTTGTTTACATAACTTTTGCTTGCAAAACGTGAAGAAAATAATACAAAAATGTCGATTTCTTGAATATATGACGTAGGGAAATCCTAATAACTTGGTTATTTTTAACTCGATATTTAAGTAAAAATATAACAAATATTTTGTATTTATCCCCGTATTTTGAACTTTATAACAGTGCGAAATCTATAACAAAACTGAAACTTTTGATATTAAAAACATTCTTGTTAAAATTTTAGAAGTAAAAATTTGACATTTTAGCCAAACAGGTGTTTTTTCTCATCAATGTAACTTATTACATATTGTTCTTAGCAAAATGTGTCCCAAATAGTTTAGATAGCTATTTCTTCAATCTTTCGAAGACAAAAATTATAAAAAAAATTAAATAATTTTGAAATATTTTTTCCAAAAGAAAATCTTTTATTCGGAATCGACCTAAGCTTTCTTTTGAGAAAAAAATAACAAAAAATTTAAAAAATAACAAAAAATTGAAAAAAGCCAAAATAGTTTTTGAGTCAAAAATTGCATATCTTGAGTTACAAAACACATATTTTAATATATATATCCCACTCAGCGACAGATTGAAGAAATAGCTATCTAAACTTTTTGGAACACATTTTGCTAAGAACAATAGCTATGGATGAGAAAAAACGAATATTTGGCCAAAGTGAAATATTCTCTCTAACTCAGAAAGTTCTTGGTATAAATTTCCACCCAATCGGAAGACATCGATTTCAAAAGATGGTTCACTTAACATGAAATGCCGCATATGTTCGATTAAAAAAGTAGTAATGATAGCCTTCATTAAAGCTGGGTTTCCGCATACACCGTAATCGGCGCCGATAGCGAAAACTGAAAAACGTTGGTGTTTGTCACCGTCTCGTTTCTGAATTGTTTTCGTTTCAGTTGGGTGCGTTGCGGCATAAAACAGAAACGAAATTATTTTTTAATTTTGGATGTCGCACATTAAATAGAATTTCATTATTTTTGACAAAATCAATTATTTTTTCATCTTCCAATAAAGAAAATTTTTTTTTTTTTCATTTTGATTTTCTTTAAATTTGAAATAAAAAAATATTTAAAACAATTTCGTTGTTTTCGTTCCGGCCCCAAATGACAGGTTTTTCGTTACTGATCGGTGCCGTTTCGTTCCCAATTTTCGTTGCCGATTTCTGAAACGAACTTTTTTCGGTGCAAATGTATGGAATTTCGTTTTCGATGCCGATTACGGTGTATGCGGAAATGTAGCTTAAGGGGTTATGTTTTGAGTAAAAAAGAGAAATATATTGAAACTAGGGTACATTACCATTACATGAGAACAATCGTGTAAAAGTTAGTTAGGCAGTTTAAAGTTATTTACAATTGAAGCTGCACAATTTTACATCATTCTTATTTACTAACAGTTGAATCTCGATAGAATCCAGACCATATCAAATATAAACACTTTAAAGTTTTTTTCCGAAATTATTTGGTTCCTCCCTATATTAATATGTAAAATAATATATCGTCACCTATATTCATTGAAACTCAATAATTTTTTGGTTGATCTGATCCGTTAGGATTTGAAGTGAGATTATTTTGGGAGCTTAAAAAATCTTCCAAAATATCAAAAACCTCGTAATTTCCCGAAATTTGGTGATCCAGAAAAATCTGGGAAATTTCGGAATCGTGACTTCGGGTTTGGCATCCCTAATATATACACTGTCTCAAACAATTGTCCTTACCCCATACAGCTAAAAAATATATTTGATTATATTTCGAAAAATACTTATCCGATTCGAATAAAGTAAATGTTTTTCAAAAGTCCAACAAGTGATTATTAAAACTGCCAATTAGTAGTAAAATAAAAATAGGTTCACATTTATTTTTAACAACAAGATTAAAACTACAGTAGTTTTGACTTACCTGCTTTTCACTTAAGACCATTTTGCATATACAGTAGCCCAATAAAGTCTACATACAGGAATTCAAATTAAATTTATTTCGTTGAAAGCTGTATTTGTAAGTTAAAAGTAATGAAATATATTTGTTAAAAAAATAAATTCACACTAAAAAAAATTAACACAACATCACTTAAGTCGGGTTTAGCAACATTTCCTATCACGTCCAAAATTTCACCGTTATTAGAATTTTCGATTCTGAGTCAAATAACGAAATTTTTTTTGGGTTTTTTGGACTTTAATGTTCAAAATATTATGAAACTTAATAGCCCCGCCCACCCAAAAGTAGGCGTGACTGAGAATAAATTTTTCGTTATTTTACTCAGAATCAATAACTCTAATAACGGTGAACTTTTTGGGCGATATTTGAATTTTTTTTGCTAAAATCGACATAAGACATGTATTATTATATATCTCATAAAAAATACTAAAAAACTGCTTTAAATTAAAAAAACATAATAATTTTACCTGTATGTAGACTTTCTTGGGCTACTGTAAGTGCACAAAACTTGTGTTTTGTATATTTATTTATCAAACTCCATACAAATTCGTTAATTTAAGTGCATTGTTCATACCTGCACATTTAAGATAAGTGCATAATACTTTTGGAAGCTACAACTGGTTTTCATGAAAAAAATTTCATTTAGCTGCTTAATATAAAATTAAAACAAAACAAAATAAGAAAAATACGATTTTGAATAAAAAATTGTGTTGTAAACTTCTTAATAATTTTAAAAGTAGTTAAAATACCAAATTTGTCGTTATTTTTTAAAGGGAAACATCACAAAACTTCATGTAAATTATTTGCCGTTAGCTGCTTTTTTGGGCAGTAAACTTAAATTCACTTACCAGCATCAATGACCAGTTAAGTTGATGTTAACTGCACTTTTAACTTACCTGCACAAAATATCGTGCAAAGTTGGTTGTGCAGGTAAGTCAAAATTACTGTAGTTCCAAATATTAACTCAAAAAATTGTCCGTACCCTATAATTAAAATTGCATATGTATTTATAAAATGCAACTTATGATGCTGTCCTTAATATTGAAAGTGGTGTCCTTTAGCAGAAATTACGTCTCTTAAGTGATTTTCCACCGATAAAGCCAGTTTTTCTGAAGTTTCTGCACCAATATTCCACCATTCTTAAACGATGACATCTTTCTGCATTTGCTTATTAAGGAGTGAGATCGAAAAATTCTTAACATACATATATGTTTATAAAAAAGAAACCACTAAACTTACAGCTTTAATTTTTTTTTTATTTGATTGAAATTATTATTACAATTTACAAAAAAAATTATTTTTATAGTTTTAATCACTAGTGATGAAATTTTGAACCTTTTTCGGAAACCCTTCCATTAACGTTTTTATAGTGCTTTCTGTCACTTTGCTCGAACATGTAGTCCATCTCCGTTTAAAATCTACCACACTTTTGGACACCTTTTTTGTACTCTTCAATTCTCTTTTAACAAGAGCCCAATATCTCTCCACTGGCCTTAGCTCCGGGCAGTTTGGAGGATTTGCCTCTCTTGGTACAAATACCACATTATTGTTCTTGTACCACTCAAGGGCTTGTTTGCCATAGTGACAGGATGCCAAGTCAGGCCAAAAATAAGTGGACACATTATGAAGTCTTATGAATGGAAGCAGCCTTTTTTGTAAACATTCCTTGATGTAAATTTCGGTATTTATAGAGCCCGTTGTAACAAATGAGTGGCTTCTTTTGCCGCAACTGCATATTGCTTGCCATACCAAGAACTTTCTGGGAAATTTTGTCTGCTTTTGGGTCCTAAACTTTTCTTCAACATTCCCTCGAGCATCAGCAACATAAAATTTTTGACCTGGAAGTTGCGAAAAATCTGGCAGAACATACGTTTCGTCATCCATTATGCAGCAAGAATATTTTTTTATAAAACTTGACTTCAATTTCCGTGCTCTGTTTTTGGCCTCTAAATTTTTAGTAGCGTTCCTGTCAGGAACTTTTTGAGCCTTGTATGTTTTTAAACCTGCATTAGCTTTAACTTTTCGTACCAAATAGTCCGAGCACTGAGCTAACCGGGCTGCTTTCCTACCGGATGTGTTGGGAGCTCTTTTGAAAATGCGTTCTATTTTTTTGGCTTTAGAAACATCATGTGGACCATTCCTTCTACCTGAACCAGGTTTTCTATCAACTGACAAGTTCTCCCGGTACTGTTTAATAACATTGGAAACAGTTTGACGGCAGACCTTTGTATGCTTGGCCAACTTTTTGTAAGACCAAGTTGGGTTTTGTTGAAAATATTTAATAATTTCAGTACGCACTTTTTTCTGGTCACTCATTTTAATCAGATTAACAAAAAAATTAATATAATTGACATTACACATAATAACTGACATGTTTTTCAAAGGTAACTTGATCAAAAAAAAATTCAAATAATACTTGGGTTAAAAAATGTAATGAAAAACGTGTGTTAAGAATTTTTCGATCTCACTCCTTAGTTATTTTATGCTGGTGAAATTTTTTCTCCAAAATACCTCATAGAAGTTCTATCATAATTTGCATTTTATAAATACATATGCAAATTTATTTATAGGGTACGGACAATTTTTTGAGTTAATATTTTGAACTAGTTTTAATTTTGTTGTTAAAAAGAAATATGGACCCTTTTATTTTACTATTAATTGGCAGTTTTAATAATCACTTGTTGGACTTTTGAAAAACATTTACTTTATTCGAATCGGATAAATATTTTTCGAAATATAATCAAATATATTTTCAGCTGTATGGGGTATGGACAATTGTTTGAGACAGTGTATTAGGCATATAACTAATTTTGGCGAAATTTTTGGCGTAGTAAGTAATGAAAATCATTTTTTGAGGTCATTTGGAATCAAAACCATCACGCACCAATACCAATTTCTAAAATAAACCAAAATTTTTTTTCTATGAAAGATTATATAAATAATTTAATTTTTTTTGCAAGTGTGAGGGATAATTCCCTTATTTAAAAATTATCTTTTGAAGTCCGCAGTTATTATTAAAATAAAATATATTGTATTTCAAAATAATTGAAAATATTTCATGAAAAACTTTATGCGTGAACTTTTTTAACAACCGCGAAAAAATAATACCGTGGTTTTTTATATTTTTTAATACTCTATACGACTATGCTATGCCAATTTGCATATTTGCAAAAATTGTCAATAGTTATATCCCTAATGTTTGTAAGATAATTTGTAAGATACACTGCATGTGTCTTTATGATTGATCAGAGGTTTTTTAAATTAATTGTTGTCCATAGTGCAGTGTATGTTATTGGGACTACTACACTTCCATTTTTAAAAGAAGCAATTGTCAAACATTTAGTTAACTACTTACTTATTTTACATATTTATTACAGGAAAGCCAATAGATTATCATAATTTGCCATTGAATCGTCTAACATCCATAAAATCTAACTGTGGAAAACTTATTCAAGTTACGATGCCGAACGTTTGTCAGTCATCTTTTGGTGGAGAATACTCTTCTATTGGTCAATACCACTGGGATTGTTCAGATTGGGTTAGAAACAGCCAAAATCCCTTACCAGATATAACAGAAGTACCTGCGGAGATTGCAGATTCGACTAGTTTCGATAGTAATGAAAGTAATGAATCTAAAGCTAAATCAACATCTGTTTCACAATGTAAGTAAATATCGCATTTTATTTATATTTTTATTTATAAACCCTCCCGGAAACCCCTTGAATACTCATAAATCTTTTATAAATGTTGGAATCGAGTTAAAATGAGAAAAATGAACAAGTTTTGGATCGAATAACTTTGAAACACGTCATTCGATTTTATCAACCATAGTGATATCTGAAATGATTTAATTTTATCTTTACAAATACTTTATAAAAATTGCATATCTTCCTGGGAAAAGGACCCCCAAAATAAGAAAATGTTCTATATAATTTTATATTCATTAAGTAGTTATGAACACGTTATTAAATTTTTCAATCCTTTTTCGTCTCAGAATCACTCTCTAGGCCATATGTTAGACGCATATATACTTCTGCGAAGGACCTAATGTAAAATTGGGACCTAAGTTAAAAGTTGGGTAGCCTGTAAGACAGCTACTAGCGGAATATAGAAATTATAGAGCTCTAACTTTGTTTCCCCCGACCTCTGTACCTGGAGCTTCAAGATATTGGTATCCAGTGTCAAGATCGAGAGAATGAGTTTTGTACTGCCTCCACCTTTTGTGCCACCAACTGTGCAGACTGGATATTTTCGCAAGTTTTATCTCCTGGACCACAACGAACACGATGTAATTTTTCAGTATGAATCCGGTTATCTATGTTACTTTACCTGGGGTATTGCAGTTGAACTGCGATATGCACACCACTCCAGGTGTTCGGAGCGCAATCGAGTGTATTTGCTGCTGTTGTTGCGAAATCTTAGTACAATTTGTCAGTTTTATCTCCTGGACCACATCGAACACGATGTCACTGTTGTTGCGAAATCTTAGTGCAAAAATATCTTTCTGCTGCCAAAATTTTAAAGTAAAAATATTAAAATTAAAAAAGGTTTATAACAAAATACATTATATTCATTAATTTCAATTCATAACATTTATAATTATTTTCTTATATATCTTATGATCTTTTTTCATACTTTTTGTTTTCAAAGGAGGCTTGAAAAAAATATTTAAATTTTTATATTGTTCAAAAATGTTTGAAATTGTTCATGGACAATTTTTTATGATTTTCAGCTAGAATATGAGAAAATATGTATGCGCGAAAATGTCAGCATTTTTTGCAGAATATGAAATGCTCCAATGGGGTGTTTAATTATTTTTAATGATATTTTTTATGTTTCAGATGTTATTATATACAAATATTTGGTCAAAATAAGTACACACAGAAAAAACAAAAATTCAAATCCAATTACAAAATTCATAATGTCAATTGAATATTTTATTGAAATGGGACCTATCACAAAAATCACAAAATCAAACAACACTACTTGTAAATATTTTATTGAAAAAAAAATTTTTTTTTCTTATTAAAATATTTAACTTACAATGAAACGTATTATTTGAAATTCCGCATAAAATCAAACAATATTTTTAATAAAACCATACAAACAAATAATTGGTTTTGAATAGATTTTCAAACAATATTTTTTATTAAATCAATTAAAATATTAATAACATTTAAATTCAAAATCAATAAATATTTTAATTAAATATTATAATGTAATATTTTCTATAGAAACTACTGATATACACAATATTTTCTAAAGAAAATACTGTTTTACACAACAGTTTCTAAAGAAAATACTGTTATACACAATATTTTCTATAGAAAAACACTGTTATACACAATATTTTCTATAGAAAAACACTGTTATACACAATAGTTTCTATAGAAAAACACTGTTATACACAATAGTTTCTATAGAAAAACACTGTTATAAGAAAACACTGTTATACACAATAGTTTCTAAAGAAAATACAGTTATACACAATATTTTCTATATAAAATACTGTTATACACAATATTTTCTATAGAAAAACACTGTTATACACAATATTTTCTATAGAAAAACACTGTTATACACAATAGTTTCTATAGAAAAACACTGTTATACACAATAGTTTCTAAAGAAAACACTGTTATACACAATATTTTCTAAAGAAAATACTGTTATACACAATATTTTCTATACAAAAATACTGTTATACACAACATTTTCTATAGAAAATACTGTCATACAAAATATGAACTAGTTTCTCCCACTTACGGACTAACCAGCAAACGGGAATCCAATTTATATGGATATTGTTCACCTGTGGGAAGATAAACCAGTTTTCACATTCATCTTAATGAAAATCAATCGTCTTACCATTTATGTCGCATTCTCCCAAATTTCTGCCATAGTAAGCTAACAACGTCTGCAATTATAACGGAAGGTTTAACAATAATATAATAAAGAATTTTAAGTTCATATATACATACTTACCAATTTTGAAACGTGAGGAGTTATTGAGCCCTTGAACTCATAGTCTGTTTCATGAAGACCAAAACTTAAAAATTGTGTACATATGAAAATATTTCTTTTCAAAATATATGCATGTAAAATTTATTTTTATTTTACAGCTGTTTGTCAACATTCACTATAAATTTGTTTTTGTTTCAAAGTAAACAAAAATGTTTTCAATCATTTAAAAAATTGATTGATTTTATAAAAAAATTCAAACAAAATTTTAATGAAGAAAATATTTTGTTATGTACAAGTGTTGTCTATTATTTTTAATATTATAAAAATGTATCACAAAATGAAAACGTATTTGATTTTAAGTACATTATGTTAAAAGATTTACAAAACAAATAGACGTTTCTCATTATTAAAAAAAGTTGTTAGCATTGTTAACCATAAAATTTAAAACCAACTAAAATATTTATAAAACCAAATAAAATAAATAATAAAATACAAATCTGATTTCAAACATGCATATGTTTGAAAATATTTTAGTCATAATTTTTTCTGTGCATAATGCAATTTATTACACAATATCAACAAATTTATGTAATAAAAGCAAAAATTTGCGTCATGTAAAAAGTTTGGGATAAAAGTCGTGTTCGATTCATAATATTTATTAAAAAATTCATTCCAATTATGAATTTCTTTTTCTATGTAGTTTACAAAATATTGAAATTAAAAAAATAGCTCTAGGCTGTACTTAACAAATGTCCCATTAATTTATTAACCGATGTTAAATTTAAAAACTGCGTTTCTGCTGATGTTTGTATCACTCAAGAATAATAGTTCTTAAGGACTAAGAAAGTGATTAAAAACTGTGTGTTCTTTAGTATGTCCATGTGAACCTTGTAATCAAACTACACAATAAAAATGGAAAATCAACTTCAGTTAAGAAAGTCGTGATCCCAATTAAGTTTCTCACTAATTTTCAGCCTGCAAACAAATTGATCATACCAATTAACGAATTTTTATATTTGAGGTTTTCCTCTATTTCAAAGTCAATTAATGAAAACTAAGGAATTTAATTGAAACAAGTAAGAGTGCTATATTCGGCTATGCCGAATCTTATATACCCTTCACCTTTGTTGTGGATGCATTATTATTTTTTATAATAATTAGTATATACATATGTATGTATATTGCCCACTTTCAGCGTACAGCATCCTAAATATACCCTGCAGTTCATTGCACTAGTTCCGCCACGTCGAATTTCTTTGGCCATCATTGCACTAGTTCCGCTACGTCGAATTCGTTGGCCACTAAGAACTACTACTAGTGAATTTTCAACCCACTCGCAACGTTATTGACTGGTGAATTTAACACGGGGATGTCATTGCAAGTGGCCGATTGGCACACTCTGCATAACACTTCACTCATGGCGTAATGATTATAAGGTGTATGCGTTACGGCAACAAATACAACAATACTGTTGAGGAACCATTCCCATGAATGCAACATTCTTATTTAACATGAACTTCAATATATAAACTTTGTGCATTTGAACTTTAACTTGTAAAGCTTACACTCTCATTTTATGTTATGATCATTTTCTATTATTTTCAACCCTTATTGTTATGACAAATGAATGTTAAAATTAGTCGTCTTTTATGTTACAAACAATCAAGTTGATCACTTGCACACAAAACAAACAAACTAAAAATATACAGTCCACTTACAAACACTTAAATTAAAATAAATATGGAAATAAAGCGTGTATATAATTGAATACTAAAATAATTAAGAAGTTGTTTTAATGGTTTCGGTTATTCACCATATGTTTGGTCCTTCTCCCCAAATATCGGACTCAGTGACAATCGGGTGTGTATAGTGTAATAATTAGTGAAAAAGACAGACTCAAATTGGTATTGGGTAAATCGGAAGCTCCTCTGGACAACAAGTAGCTCCCTTGGACACGATTTACAATAATCTATCGGTTCCCGTGAATGAACAATTAGTTTCGGTGCGTATATTACATTCGGGTGCTCCTCTGCACATTGTAAGAACATTCATTTCGTTCCGGGTAAAAAAGAAAACAACAACAAGAACATTTAGTGCGAAAGACAATAAACACAAACAACAACAGTGAGAAATAATACACAAAAGTGCAACGACAAGTGAAAGCAATAAACAAGTGTACGTACAAGCATGAATACATGTATCATTCGTAGTAACATAAAGTGTGTGTGTGTACTTTGAATTGGCTTAACAACACAAAGACGAAAATCAATCATGACCTACCGTGTTTGGGTGTTCTAACATAGAATTTGAAAAATTAACGTTCATTTCATTTGTTTGTAAAGCTCTTTTATGTTATGGTGTTACATTGTATGTTCATAACATGAACAAAGAATGAAAGTGTATTTGAAACTTGTGCGCGTGTGTGTTGTACTCAGTCAACTGAGAGTTGACTTTGCTTGAAATTTATTTTGGTTGTTATATACATACATACATACATACAAAACCACCAATTCGGTTGGTGGTTATATTCATACATATGAAAGAGAATATAAAGAAAAAAAAGACAAATACAAAATTCATTGGAAGTAGTGCGCGTGTGTTTTGTTAAGGTGTATTTACACACAAGAACAAGTAAAGACAATTCGTTGTCATGCGTAATAGTGTTATTGTAAAAGTGTCGGTTATTTTTTGGACAATAAAGCTCGGTCGTTAACATAAACATTGCTACAAGCGAGGAACTACACGCGACAACACAATAACTATTATCGACATATACTATTGGAATATTAGCTGGATAGATTTATGAAATCTCAACATAATTGAAGAAACGGATAAAATCTGTAAGTACAAATTTTAATTTACAATTTTTTAAAAAAAATGGCAACAATGAAATCTATGCTATCGAAATGCCGAATGGAAAAGGGTGCGATTACTCGGGCATACACATTTGTCCAGAATCCTCCTGAGGAATTATTTGCTGAGCAAATTCAATCCCGTTTAACTCGTTTGGAATGCGCTTGGAGGGAATTTATTGGAATTACTTTGGAATTGTATAATTTTGAAGGTGAGGAAGGGTATGTAGATCCTGAACGAGATATGTTGGAATATGAGGAGAAATACATGCACAGCCATGCCATGCTCAATCGAATGTTGAAATCATTTAGTCCTCATGAATCGACCCCTGAACCTCACAATGAAATGTTTTCTCGTTTGGCTGAACAACATTCTACTTTGTTACAGAGACTTGACTCACCGAATACTTCTCGACATGCGAATGAAGATTTACCGAAATTGAGAATAGAACCATTTACTGGCAGTTACAAGGACTGGCCAGCGTTTAAAGATTTGTTTGTTAGTGCGATCGATTCTAAGGCAAACCTATCTAATATTCAGAAATTCCATTATTTGAAGTCTCTATTGAAAGATGATGCTGCGAATCTTATAAAGCATATGCAAATTTCGGAATTAGCCTATAGTACAGCATGGGATCGACTCAAGGAACGTTTTGATCGACCTCGTCATATAGTAAATTCATATATTGAGACTTTCATGGGCCTCTCTTCAATGAAGGAGGAGAATGCTGTAAATTTACGAAAGATCTCCGATATCTCAAATGAGGTTGTGAGAGGGTTAGATGCAGTAAACTACAACGAACGTGATCATTGGTTGATATATATCTTACAGAATAAGATTGATTCTGAATCTCGTCGCAAATGGATTGAGAATTCTCGAGATGACCCTAAGCCTACAATAGCTAAATTTTTAAAATTTTTGGATCAATGCTGCGAAGAATTGGAACTTGGAAATAACATTGCAACTAAATCGACTGGTTTTAAGCGAAGCTCATCTACGGCGTTAGTTTCAACAGGTTTTCAACAAAATTGTGCTGATTGCGGTTCTGATACTCATCACACATTCAAATGTCCACATTTCTTGTCATTGGCAATAGATCAACGTCGTACACTCGTTAAGGAAAGATCTCTTTGTTTTAATTGTCTTCGTAGGGGACACACTGCCTACAATTGCAAATCTCAACAAAAATGCCGTTCTTGCCAACGGAATCATCACACTTTGTTACATTTTACTCAAGATACTCCGATACAGCAAGCACATGTTGTCTCGTCGGAACAATCCGCATATGGAAACGTTTTGCCTGAACCTGAGGGTTCTCAGCCGGTATCATTGAATACTGTCGTATCTCAATCTGGCACTACATTATTTTTGAAGAGGGACTTGATACATATTTTACCTACGGCATTAGTTGATGTTCGTAATCACAAAGGTGATTTCATAATTTGTCGTATTTTGCTAGATACTGCGTCAGAATTGTCGTATATATCCGAAGATTGTATGAAACGTTTGGGCTTGCCACGCAATTGCTCAAAAATCGCGCTTTCTGGTATTTCATCAGTCAAGGCTGAATCAACACACGGTCACAGTAAGCTGCAAATGAAGTCCAGAAATTCACAACATAGTATTGATGCTCAGGTCCACATTCTAGGTCGGATAACCTCATCACTCCCCAGAAGTACTATAACAAATTACGATCGTGGAAGACTGGAAGCAGTTCGTCTTGCTGACCCATCATTTTACCGTTCAAATCCTATTGATATTTTATTGGGAGCAGACTATGTTTGGGATGTCATGACTCAGGAAAAATTGTTGGATGACAAAGGTAGAACAATAGCTGTTTCTACTATTTTTGGTTGGGTGGTTACATCTGTGAACTCATCGCCTCAACAGCAATCAACATCATCATTACTCACATTAGTAGACATCGATAGATCGATCCAATCCTTTTGGGAAATTGAGGAGGCAGTAAGTGTGGGAAAACGGGATGATGAATCCGCATTTGTTGAACAACATTTTCAGGAGACCCATGGTAGACACACTGATGGACGCTACATTGTGGAACTACCTTTTAAGGAGCAAAATATCTCATTTTTCGACACATACAAAGGTGCGCTTATGAGGTTTAATGCCACTGAACGTAGACTCTCTAGAGATCCACAATTATATGAAAACTACGCTAAGTTTATGAGGGAATATCACAGTTTGGGACATATGCGTGAACTTTCACCGGAGGAGATAGATGTCGAAGATGGCCGTCTATTTTATTTACCACATCATCCAATTGTTGGTTCCAAACTAAGGGTTGTATTTGATGGCTCATTTCAAGATGCTAATAGGGAATCCCTAAACGATAAGTTACATATTGGCCCATCAATTCAACGGAATCTGTTCGCTGTCTGTTTTCGTTTTCGGTTACATAAGTTTGTTTTCTCTGCAGATATCATAAAGATGTTTCGCCAAATTTGGTTGGCTGAGAAACACCGGGATTATCAACGAATTCTGTGGAGGGAAAATCCTAACGACCAGATTAAACACATTCAATTGTGTACCGTCACATACGGTACAGCTTCTGCACCATACCTATCCGTACGAGTGTTGGAACAATTAGCAAAAGATTACCAAGAATCTCATCCTAATGCGTCAAAAGTCTTACTCCAAGACTTCTACGTCGACGACGTAATAACGGGTGCTTCAACACAAGAAGAACTTATGCTAAAACGTGAAGAACTCATTGACTTACTTTCGCAAGCCGGACTCGAGTTGAGCAAATGGGTATCGAATTTTGGAATTATTGGCCCACATGGCAAAGATGAAAGGAATTTTTTACGTGAAGATGACTCAACAAAGGTTCTCGGTATATATTGGAGCTCAACGGAAGACACTATTCGATATAGAGTAAATTTAGAGGAATCTCAACATGCTACGAAAAGAAGAGTTATTTCTGACGTCGCTCGAATCTTCGACCCACTTGGCTTAGTTTCTCCTGTCGTCATAAAATTCAAAATTTTATTTCAGGAATTGTGGTTACTAAATCTTGACTGGGATGAACCACTACCTCCAAATTTGGCAAAACTGTGGATCAGGTATAGGAATGATCTACAGAATCTCACGAAATTGAAGTTACCTCGATACGTACCTAATTCGAACTCAAGCATGCAACTGCATGGATTTAGCGATGCCTCGATTAAGGCCTATGCTGCGGTTGTCTACTGCAGAATGGAGGATGAAAAAGGAAATATTTACGTCAACATAATAGCATCGAAAACTCGTGTAGCACCACTAAAGCAAATATCCCTTCCTAGATTGGAGTTATGCGGAGCATTGCTACTTACTCGATTAATGAAATTAATAATTTCATCATTGCCTCATCAACAAATGGAAATCAATGCATGGTGCGACTCTACAGTTGTATTATCATGGTTATCTCTGCAACCAACGAAACTCAAAACCTTTGTAGGAAATCGCACGTCCGAAATATTGGAAACACTACCTCGAAATGTTTGGAGACACGTCAACACTAAGGAAAACCCTGCGGACTGTGCCTCTCGTGGTTTACTGGTTGACCAACTGCTTGAACATGACCTCTGGTGGAAAGGTCCATCTTTTTTGAGGAACAGGGAACGAATCACTTCTTTGGAAGGTTTACAACCCACATTTGATAATCTCGAAATACTAGCTGAAGTGAAACCTACGGTAGAAGACGTCGTAGCCAATATAGCTACTACTACTATACATCCTTTGGAAATTATACTTCAAGATGTTACACACTGGTATAGACTCATACGTATAGCAGCTTATGTGAAACGATTTATCAACCTGCGTATACACAAGATCAAAATTCCTGCTGAATATCTAACATACAACGAAATTAAGGAAGGAAAGATTATTTGTCTCAGAATGGCTCAATATAGTTTCTCAGCGGAGAGGAAGAGTTTGCAGCGTGAACGAAAGATAGACAGCAAATCAAAACTGATTCAACTCTCTCCATTCATCGACGATGATGGATTAATAAGAGTCGGGGGAAGAATTTCGAACTCTGAACTTTCTTCTGAAATTCAACACCCTATTATTCTTCCAAAGGAACACAAGATCACGAAACTAATACTAAAAGAGGAACATATAAGGAATTTGCATCCTGGCATATCTGCACTATTTGTAATTGTTCGACAACATTATTGGATTTTTGGAGCCAGGAACCTAATTCGAGATCTGACACACAAATGCTTGAAATGCTTTCGACAAGCTCAACATGTAACACAACAACGAATGGCTGATCTACCTAAGGTACGTGTAAGACAAGCCTTTCCGTTTCAAAACACTGGATGTGACTATGCCGGTCCCTTTACCTTGAAGATACATCACGGAAGGAACTCGAAAACCTCTAAGGGTTACATATGCCTTTTCGTTTGTATGGTGACATCAGCCATACATTTGGAATTGGCAACTGATTTAAGTACGGAATGTTTTTTGGCCGCTCTTCGTCGCTTCATGGCACGTCGTGGTAAATGCTCAACCATCTATAGCGACAACGGCAAAAACTTTGTCGGCGCGAAACGTAAGCTGAATGAAATGTATCAACAACTTCAGGCTGACAATCACAACAGGATCATCACTGAGGCCTTAGCGAAGGATGATATCAAATGGATTTTCATCCCACCCTATTCTCCACATTGGGGTGGTATTTGGGAGTCAGGTGTGCGTTCGGTGAAACTGCACTTACGCCGCGTTATTGGCTCAACTATACTGACGTTCGAACAGATGAATACGCTCCTCGCTCAAGTGGAGGCTGTCATCAACTCTAGACCACTGGGGTCCGCCCCAGACACGGATACTAATTATTTGTCTCCTTCTCATTTTTTAATAGGCAGGCCGACTACTTTGGTACCTGAAGGTAATTTAACTGAATTGAAATCAAATCGTCTTGACTATTGGCAACACGTACAATGTATGTACCAAGGGTTTTGGCGAAGATGGAGTAGGGAATATTTGACCTCACTTCAGCAACGTCCCAAATTGACAAATACTCAACCTAATATTTCGATGGATGATATTGTCCTCATAAAGGAGGATAACACTCCCCCCTCAACTTGGATCACTGGTCGTGTTATTGAGACCTTTCCTGGTAGCGATGGTTTAACAAGGGCAGTGCGGCTGAAGACCTCTCATGGAACAATGACTAGGTCAATTGTCAAGATTGTCAAACTTCCTATATGCTGAAACGCTGTTTCAGGGCCGCCCGGGATGTTGAGGAACCATTCCCATGAATGCAACATTCTTATTTAACATGAACTTCAATATATAAACTTTGTGCATTTGAACTTTAACTTGTAAAGCTTACACTCTCATTTTATGTTATGATCATTTTCTATTATTTTCAACCCTTATTGTTATGACAAATGAATGTTAAAATTAGTCGTCTTTTATGTTACAAACAATCAAGTTGATCACTTGCACACAAAACAAACAAACTAAAAATATACAGTCCACTTACAAACACTTAAATTAAAATAAATATGGAAATAAAGCGTGTATATAATTGAATACTAAAATAATTAAGAAGTTGTTTTAATGGTTTCGGTTATTCACCAAATACAAAAACAAATAACTTTTATAGTGTCAAAAACAACTGACATAATATATACAAACTACAGCAAAAAAAATTTTGACAAGATTGAAGTTGTAAACAAACTCGAGCAAAAAAATAATCAGCTGTTTGATTAATGTCACCTTGTATATCATTACACCATGACTTCACTATTAAATTAAATAGTGAAAATACTCCAGCATTTGAGAAAAAAAGAAAAAATAAATTTTACTGAGAGCGGGGTTGAACACATAACCTCTCGTTTTCTAGTCAATTGCTCTAACCAGTGTTGTCAGATTAGGGGATTTTATTTTGTAAATGGGGATAAATAATTTGGTTTGGGGATATGGGGAACAGTTGGGGCAATATTGTATGTTTTGGGGATTTTTGGAATCTTTTTGGGGATTTTGATTTTTTCGTTTTAGTTTTCGTATTTACTGAATTGTAGCTAACACCACTTCATTTTGTATTTGCGTTTTTTTGAGTAACGCTCTCTGGCATTCAGTGCACTGACAAAGGTTTGTAAAGTTTTTTTGCTTTACAGTGCACAGTGTCAGATTTTGCCAATTTAAGGGGACTAAAGTCAAAATTTTGTTGTGTTTGTTTTGCTTAAGTTTCAATTCAGTATGAGAGACAATTGTCCAAATAATAAACAAATGCATATCAAAGTGAAGAAATGTGAACCAAAACAAAGTAACGATGCTCCGAATGTCGTGTTTATTACAGAAAATAAAAATCCAATTTTTACCCGCTGCATGTTCACTAACTTTGAACAATTGTATCTTTTTTGTTTTTGAATATGTTTTGCCAATTTTTTTTTTTGTTTTCTTAAGTTTTTATTCATTTTAATAATAGTAATAAAGCTTTTTAATAAATAATTTACGATAAATTTTCCGTGCCGTTTTAGAAAAATCGTTTTATTGTAAGTATATCTGAAAAGTAAGAAATCTTTCATTGAACTACAAATTTAAGTCTGGTTAGTCGACAAATTTTATTATGTGTTATCAATAGACGTGAATGTTTGTTTTAGAAGAAGAATTTGTACCTGGGAAAGTGAAGATTGGGCTCAAGGTATTTCTTATGGAATAAAATCTGAAATTTAAATGTATATAAGGAAGGGTATTCATTTCAAAATAAAATGGAAAATTACACTCTGAACTTTTTTGCACTTGGTTATTATTTGTTAAAAATACAACTTTTTGTGGATTTTCTGGTGTAAAAGTGTAGAAAAATCAGAGTTTAATTTTCCATTTTTGTAAATAAATAACCTTTATATATTATACATTTTATTTTTTAAATTATTGTACTACATAAATAGAAAGAATTGTAAAACAAAGTATATATAAATCTGTATGAATTAAAATTAAACTACTATTTTCACTGGGGATTTTTGGGGATATCAAACTGTTTTTGGGGAATTTCGGGGATGAAAAATTTAAATTTGGGGATAAGTCTCGAAAAAAATCTGAGAACCCTGATAATGTTGCTAATGTAATAAAAATCAAATTAGTGCTTAAAAAAATATATTTTTTTTACTTAATTAATAGAAGTTTCTGATAACCATATTGAAATAAATTATTAACAGGTACATAATTAATTATAACCATATGTATTTTTTTACTCAAAATAATTGCTTCAATCTTAATTACTTTGGAGTTTTGTACGGTTATTTTTTATTAAAGTGGCACCACTGAATTATAAATCAGCTGTTTACTTTGTAGCTGTCATCTTTAAAATAATTCAGTACCTGCCATACGACTACAACTTCAGCCAACAGAATTTGTATTCGTGTTGCCTGTTGTCTTGAATGTGTTTAATGCATTATAAATAAGGCCCTAATTTTATAAAACGCAACGCCTCCATTTTCTTTGCGTTGCATTAAATTACAGTTTGCATGTCACTGTAAGTGACTGCTCATGTTGTAACATCTGATTCTTATGTTATTGTGAATGTTTGAAATTGTACATTTTATACAACACATTTTTATGTCACTTTGGTTGTCAAATTTAACGCTTCAATTTTCTTGGCGTTAGTTTAAAATGTGGTCAAATATTCTTAAATAAAAAAAATATTTGAACATTTTTAAATATAATTGTTTTTGAAATAAACATACTTATGTATCTACTTTAGGTTTGTACTAGCATCAAATGACTGCCCAGTACCGCAATTCTGTAACTTTTTATATATTCCTACTGATGTCGTTAAGTAACGAAAAATATCGGTTGCTTTAACGAATTTAATATTCAGTATTTGAAGTTAACGATTTCTCTCGGTAATACATTTTTAACGACAAATATAGTTAGAAATATAAATTTCAATATTTTTGAAATTAAAAAAATCATTTTTATTTATTAAAATGTCCACTATTTTTTCGTGTTTGTAGATAAAATTGTAGTCGTGTGAATAAATAATTCCAAATCTGTTTTAAAATGATAATTAAGGCAATTTATTTTGTATATTTAAAACACAGTCCATATCTAACGAACACAAAAAGGTTGACCAATCGTACTTTCAAAGATCAACTTATTTTTATTTTACAAAACTAACATCTATTATTATTTTACAAAACTAACATCTAAACAATTATCGTTATGGCTTAACTAGAACATTTTATTTGTCGTTAACCTACCGACAAATGTCGTTATCTACCGACTATTTTTAACGAAAATAATCCGCAAAATTTAATTCGGAATATCTCTTAACGATAAATATTGTTAACTAATAAATTTTGATTACTTAACGACAAAATTTTATCTTTAACCCTTTAATGCATATTGTTGCCAATTGTCTACATTCCAGTTCCACTTAATTTTAGACGAATATAAGCTCGATACTAATTCAGATTCTAATTCCGAAAAATCAAATGGAGTACGAAAAGTTTACGCTAAAGAAATTGTAAATCAAACTAAAGCTAAAGGAAATATAATAAATAAAAATCAACTAAATATTTGATACTTTATAGAAAAATAAAAGTAAAAAATCATGCATTTAACGGTTAAAAAGTTACAGATTTCCAGTACTCAGCTTCCACAAGTATCGTTCTCTCCCCCAGCAGAAAACTTCACTTTTATATTTTTAATATTTTTTTTGTGTCTTTTTTGAACAAATATTTTATGGATTGAAATGTAAATAAACACTAGGGTATTCGAATTATTCGATTTTTCTCTTGTTTGAATAAAACGAATAATTCGAATAAGAGATTTCAACTTGTTCGAATAATTCGATCACACGTTTAAAATTAATCGACTTATTCGAATAATTTAAATTTTTTTTAAAAAGTAAAGAATGAAGATGTTAAAGAAAAACAAAAAATAACCGTTCGATGACCGTTTCAAAATCACATTCTTCATCACATTCAACTACACTTTAATCTAAATTAATATTTTGATTATTAATTGCGATTCTTCTAATATTTCGCCAGCTAAATAACAAATATATTATTCCGTACCTTTTGTTTTCATTGGTTCAAGTCCTAAGTTAAAAATGTTGAAAGATTTGTTTTTAGAATTGTAACTTCTTGTAGAAGGAGCTATCGGAACACTCATCTACAGTGATCGAAAGTCCCTTTGTCTTTAGTTATTTGTCGAATTTCGGAAACAATACAATTTAATAAATTTAAATTAATATATGGACATTTATTCGTTATATTCGATTATTCTACATAAAATTGTTCGAATTATTCGTTATTCGAAAATGGCCATTTTTAAATTGTTCGAATAATTATTCGTAAGAAATTATTCGAATAATCGAACGATCATTAGTCGAATGAATAACCCAATAAACACCATACAGCTGTTTGGCTTACAGCATTGCCAACACGATATAAGTACATCTTTTTGTATGTTTTTATTTTAAAATTTAGTATCAACTTATACAATGGCAACCACGGCTACGTAGAGATTTGACAATAGAAGTGACATCGTAATATTTCGGCGTTGACTAAACGCAATGCCGTAGTGATTTATAAAATTTGATATTTTTTGTTACGCGTTCACAACAGCGTAGGAGAAGCGTTTAGCGCAAGCGAATTACACAATTAAAAAATCGGTCATTTGGGGATTACTTTAAATTAAGTAGAACTGGTTCAGAAGTAGTAAATTAAACTATTTTATATAAAATATTATAGTATTAAATTGATGAATAATACAAAAATCGTGTAGGAAAATAGTGAGTGGGGTAAACAGGCATGATTTAATCCTTTAGCTACAAGCCAACAACTGCTTGTTTTGTAGTTTCGGTCGGAACTAGGGTTGCCAGATTCAGACTTGCAAAAAGCTGGACATTGGGGTCTAAAAGCTGGACAAATCAAAAAAAAAACTGGACATTTAAAAAATTACTGAGAAAATGTTATTTTTGGTTTTGTGTAAATAATTTTCATTAAAATATGTTTTTATCCATTGTAATCAACATATATATTATATAATATGTATTACACGGTGCTACAGTGAGACAAAAACTTGGAAAACGACAAACAGTTGGTTATAGGTCTTGTTGAGTACATTACAATTTGTATCTAAAAATTTGAGAACACTCTCAAATTCAGAAGTTATTCTATAAACCCGTTTTAACATATGTTTGTCAACTTATCGACCAGTAACTCAGTCAGCTTTTGTCCGATTTTAATTTTTTAACGGGTTTAGAAAGAAAATTTGATACGCTTTAAAATGTTGTGCATTTTTTGATTAATACGTTTTTTAGTAAAATATTTTTAGAGTTTTTAATTTACAAGTAATTTTTTTCGAACTTTGTCGAACTTTTTCGAAAAAGTTTATTAGCAGTGTGTTATTATTAAAAAATTTAAAATCACAATTAAGTCTTTTCATTTCATTTCTTAAAATTTATTTATCTTAACTTAAATTTGTTCAGTTCAGTCCGTCATATACATATATATAATATTAAATAATTAAAACACTGTCACTTTATTTCGTTTTGAGCTTTCGGATTTTGGCCAATTCCAAACCTAGAGGTTTGCAAACAATTTTGAAAATCTTTACAAACTTCCTCTAAATTAGTACGTATTAATATTTCAGCTCTAATCAGGTCGAATTACATTCGGTTTCTTTCTTTAGTAAAAAGATTGTTTAAAATAGTAAAACCTCTTTCACAAAAAGCTTTGCTTACTGGTATTGAAAATACGAAACATACAACTTTTCTTAAATTCTCGAAGTCATTCCTTTCACCTTTGGTAAAAAAAAATAGGACCATATCATTTGACAAATCTCTTGGTATTTGTTTATAAACTTCACGAAGGCTGCATTAATCGATATATGTATAGTTTATCGTTATCTATTTCTTCAGATATTTGAAGGTTTTGCGGAAGTTTTTGTAAATCTTCCCAAGAAAATATCGCACACCCAGTTCAAAAGTGACACAACTCAAAATTAATTTCTGGGGTTATATAAACCCGAAAAATGAATTTTACGCTTAAACTATGCACAATACACTTGTTTATCTATACAAAAGATATCAGTGTATGGGTGAATTCCAAAATGTATGTATGCAATGCAGTCATAACTTTATCAAGACAAAGCATGCAAACGCGTAGTTAAATTTTTTAAAAAAACTTATCATACTGCCTGTTTTTACTTTTTCATACATTTTGCGATATGAAACATTATCAAAGTTTACACGGTTGCGTTAAGAATCGCTCGACTTTTTAAGGTTGCATTGCATACATACATTTTGGAATTCACCCTATTTTGTTGTTGTTAACTGTGGCGAAAAAACCACTAATGTCTTTCATTATGTTTCAATTGGTATATATTTATTTTCGATTTCTGAAAAATTAAAATTTTGAGTTGTGTCACTTTTGGACTGGGTGTGCGATATGTTTTTTTTTAAATTTAAAAATGCTATTTTTTAAAAAAACGATTTTCATTAGGTGAAACGCTGTTAACTTTGGTGCCAAAAAATTTGTCATTTAATCTACTTTTGAGGCTATTTATAAGTACGGTCATTATATCGAGCAACTCTGAAACTGTACAAGAGTCATTCTTAAGAGCTAAATTAGTTGTATGTACTAATTAGTAGTAAATAAATTTGAAGTAATAAATAATATAATTATCGTCGAAAATTTAAATTTTGCTGGACAAATGATATTTTAGCTTGAAACTGGGCAGGCATCAAAAAAGCTGGACAATCCAGCCAAGTCCAGCCAGGCTGGCAACCCTAGTCGGAACCCACTTTCTGTTAGCTTCAACCTCTTGCAGGAGCAACTGTTTCTCTTCTTCATCATTTGTCAGAAGCTTATTAAACTCTTCAAAAAGTTTGATGCCACGCTCAGCTATATCATTAACATCCTTCAAGTTGTATAATGTTCATTGCTATGTGGTCAAAAAAATTGAATTTATTTCTAACTTGTCAAACAATTGCAATGATCTATTGGTGGAAAAATCAGCCAAAACGGATTGGTCAGTTAAAATTGACGAGTCTCCTCTTATCTTCCGGTCATTAGGCTCACACTCCATTATCTTGACAATTGCCACCTTTGCCTCATTAGATACATTCTCTGAGAATAAATTTAAGCCAACTAACTCATCCGAGGGGTACCAAATATGGGATTTTATGGCATTTTTAACCACTTCACTAACTTGAGGACCAATAATTTCATAATTGGTCATGTCTTTCCACACAGAAAGGTCTGACCAAGCTGCATTTGTAGCCAAAAGGGCTTCAAACCAATAGTTCACATACACAAGAACTCCAAAGTTCACAAAGCGTTCTAACTGCGATTTTTCCTTTTGTGTGGTTTTGTAACCGCCTTCCTCACGAAACAAGTGGATTTTGATGGCGTATATCAATTTCGCCATCTAACAAAATGGTGTACTGCACCTAGAGCTCTCCAATGAATTTTATCTGGAGTATGACCAAGAGCTAGTACAGACAGCTCTATTAGTTCCATCTAATAGCTCTGGCCTGTTTTTTGCTTCCTAAGGTAACGAATAAAGCATTTACTGCTGTGAGTTTTAAATTTTCACTGCCAGGAGCTTCTTTTAATGGTTGATAGTTGTCTTTGTGTATATAGGGCCATGCTATTAAATCTTTTGAATAAAGGAATGTCAGGAGAACTGGATGGTCCGAAACAGAGCGTAAATGCCTTACTGAGAAAAATCTCCAAAATGTGGTGCCTGCATGCTAGCCCTAATAATTCTTCTCCTAATTTATGTTCCAGCATAACACAAGCTCCATTTTTCAACCCTATATTAACGGATGAGAGAACACATGCCTACTATCTTGTTCTCCAAACCCATTCAGTTAGTGCATTATAAAATGCATTCACAGCGTTTGCGCCGGTACCACTTACATGTTTTGGCACTCTAAGTAATTTCTCTTACCATCTGTAGATACTAATACGGGCAAACGATCTACTATTTCAGTGCCATTCCTCAAAGACTTTATTTCTCCAAAGACAGCTTTTCTCATTTCTTTCCCTAGTTCATTGCTTCACGATAATGACAATGAACTAGGATCATGTCCCAAAGCTGCTGCAATAGGGCCATTATTCTTAAGGCTTCCCTATCAAAAACCTTATTGCGATCTAACGCTCTAGTGACATGTTTGGAAAATAAAGATTTCTTTGCAACTGTTTCAGTCCGTTTTGGATTCCCTTCTTTTTATATATGTTGATGGCTTATACATCTCTTCTGAATCTGAAATAGTTAGAATTGGAATTATCACGGAAGAGGAACCTGGCTTTTTCCCTTTTTCAAGTCTCTTTTGTTCTTTTATTTTTCTTTGAAAAATCTTTCTTGTTTTATGTTGTATTTCTTGTCTGCTGGTGAAATAATCATACTTCTTTCCGCCCTCTGTAGTGCGATTCACTAACTTTTAAAGAACCGACAATCGTAACAACGTTGACTAGCAGTCGGAAGGTTGTTGGTTCGATACGTGGCTGCGTCTTACTTTTTTTGTTAATACATAATTTTGTAAATAACTCTACTAACAAATCAACTTATTTCCGGCCAAAAATGTAAAGGATTACTTTTGGGACATCGCGAACAAAAATAAGTACTTCTTCCAGTAGAATAATAAGTTGTCTAATCGCAAATTCCTCTTATTTTTCGGCTCATTTTTTATATTATTTTGAAAATTCTAGTAAGTTAAGTAAACTAAATTGTGTTTTCACTATTTTTACTATAGTTCCAGCTACAAAAGGTGAAGATGATGAAGAAAACATTGCAAATACACTTTATCGATTAAATAAACACAACTTAAATTATTGTCGCTAACATAGCGAAAAAAAACTGCTGAAAGTAACAGCTGACTTCACCAGATAGCGAATATCGTTAAAAATGTTACTGAATAGCAAATTCAGATTTTCGATTTTTTCAATTTTCGTTTTATTTATTTTAACGACACGATTATCTTTATAAAAGTTAGTGGATCGCACTACTGATCAATTAAAAACTATCTGTCTTCGTCAACTGTGCACATAGAAATGCATCAATTTGAGCAATATCAAACACCATATCTAGCTGCTCTTGAAATTGTGTTTGGCGTTTCTTTTGGGTATGAGAGACTCTTCCTTTATTTTTCTTTAACAGAAGCCCTTCAGAATGTATTTTTTCAAGCTTATCAATATAATGTTTTACAAGTCTAATCGGAATAGTGGCCTTTTTCTACACTAAAATTAAAATTAATTTTTTCTTTGTATTTCTTTCATAAAAACAGCATCTGGAAAAAGTAAATCCCAGAAATTAATATTTTAAAAATAAAAAATATCAACATTTTTAAAACTTTGGAAACGTTGAGCACTGCCTTCTTTACTACTATAAACAGAGGTAAAACAACTAGTGGGTGCCCTGGGGTGTACTAGTTCATGGTTGTTTTGGTTAAATTGGCATTCTTCCTTCTAGATTAGGTCTGCTGTGTCCCTCCTTCTTAATCGAGTGTGGCCACGGTTATCTAATATATTGCGGGCCAGCGGGTTTGGGTGAACTTCAAGTTTTTTTTTAAATATTTTTGCACATTTTTCGAGATTTCAGTTTTTACAATAGACGTTTAGATCTTTGTGTATATTCGCGTTTTTGATATATCAGAGGGCAACTGTGATCATTCTTAGAAACTTGTTTTGGCGTCTTTGGATCTTTTCTACATTTGACGCTGAGGCCGTGCTCCATAACTGTATGCCATAACACCATATCGGTTTTATGATCATGTTATAAAGTTTCCATGTAAGGCGACGATCGAGATGTATTCCGAGGTATTTCACTTCCGATTGTTGAATTATTGTTTGGTTATTGATATGAATAGGGGAGCATGATTCTCTACGCAATGTAAATGTTATGTGTGTACATTTTTGCTCGTTGACTTTAATTTTCCATTGTTTTAACCATTTTTCTAATTCAAATATGTGGTTTTGTAAGTAACGAGACGCTTCTTGAGGGTTTTCATGAATGCTTAGAATAGCAGTATCATCAGCAAATGTTGACGTATGAGTACGATTGTTAGTTGGCATATCAGACGAATATATCAAATATAAAAAAGGTCCCAGGATACTGCCTTGGGGGACTCCAGCTTCAATGGGTTGTGCAGTACTTAAAAAGTTTCCCTCTTTAACCTTAAATGTTCGACCAGTTAAATAGTTTTCCAACAGCTTACGTGTGTTAAGCTTCGATTTTATTTGGGGGGATCTGTGCAATTGCCACTCTCTTCGAAGTCTTCTTTTTTCATTTATGAGCCGTTCGACATCTGCAGAATTAATTATATTATATCTGATTTGTCGGGCGGTTTGGGAAACATGTTGAGCAGCCAGTTTGAGATTTTTATCGAAATTGATAAGAGAGTGATCGATGTTTTCTGGTGTTCTTAGCAGTATGTTTTCCGAGCAATGTGTACTGAGGTATTTTTTAAATTTGAGCCAATTTATTCTTGTGCCTGCCATCGCTAAATTACCAGTCGGGGATACAATTTCTAGGGGGCTCAATAAAGTAACAATAGTGGGTGAGTGATCTAAAGATAGTTCCAGCGAGGATTAAATTTGAATCATTTCTCTAGGGATATTTTTCATCACGCTAAAATCAATAACATCCGGTATTTTTCGTGGGTCAGTAGGCCAGTAAGTAGGTTGGCCACTCGAAAGCACATTCAAATCCATTTTGGAAATTGTATCGAACAAAACACGACCTTTAGAGGTAATCAGTCGTGATCCCCAGAATGTGTGTTTAGCATTATAATCGCCAGCAGCCAGGAAACGGGGGCCTAGTGATTTAAAAAATCTATTATATTGACTTTCTGTAATTGAAAATCTAGGGGGTGAGTATATCGATGAAATCACTAAGTTTCGATGAAAATCTTCAAGACAGATTGTAGTAGCTTGAAGATAATCTTCGCAAAAATCACACATTAAGTAGTGTTTGATTCGAGCTTTTATTAAAATTGCCGATCTGGGATCTTTGGTGTCATATATTACATCAGTCTGTGTTTGACTTCGATCACGTACGAACGTTTTCTTTTGAGCTCTGAGTGTAAAGTGTTAATTAAAAAATCCAATTGTCTTGTATTAAGAACAATATTAAGAATTAAATTCAATTTACATTGCCAATAATCATGGATGATGGCAATGAAAGTAAAGAGAACGATGTAAGCTGGCAGGTAGTTTGTCCGGCCAAATTACAAAAACGTCATTTAAATGAATCTCCAAAAATTTATAAATATAAAAAACCCAATATTAATAATGTAAATAATTTACCATCTGCAAATAATTCGACTACATTAACTATTAACGACAGCAATGCTAAAACATCAAATAAAAATAATAACATCAACTACGAAGCTAGTACTTCTGAACAAGCAAGAATTGCTAATAAAACAACAACTATTCCTTCAACTAACGATCAAATAAGTCAAAACAGGTTTTCTACATTAAGCAGCGATGATGAGAAAGATGACAATGATATTGTTGAGGAATGTGATGAAACAACAGAAAATAATATACCAAAACCTCCACCAATAATTATACCAAACGTTTCAAATATCAGCGCTATGATAAAAACATTCTCCAATGTAATTTGCCCAACTGAATTTAATTACAAAACATTAAAAGACAGTCAGATTAGGGTAATGGTAAACTTAAATGATAAAAAAAAATTAACTTTCATACTTATCAAGTAAAACAAGAAATATCATATAGAGTAGTTGCAAAAAATTTACACCCTACAATACCGACTGAAGATATTAAGTCAGCTATTGAGAGCCTTGGATATCAAGTAAGGAATATTACCAACATTCGCAGCACAATAACAAGAATACCTCTTCCCATGTTTTATATTGACCTTGAGCCTCATGCAAATAATAAAAACATTTACGACCTAAAACATATTAATAATGCAATTGTTACTATTGTACCACCCAAAAAATCGAATGATCTTGTTCAATGCCACCGATGTCAAGAGTTTGGCCACACAAAAACGTATTGCAAAAAGCAAGTAAACTGTGTTAAATGTGGATTAGGTCATCTTACTACAGAATGCAAAAAAACTAATGATACTCCAGCTCGATGTGTGATTGCAAAATCATCCAGCGAATTATAAAGGATGTGAAATATACAAACAAATATTAAGACGAAAATTGCAAAATATTAATTACGTTAATAGAACTAGAAATACACGATATACATAGAACAATAATGAATTTCCTTCAACAACCAATAATAATGATCCTAATTTTTATCAAAATAATAATCAATTCTCTTATGCTGATGCGCTTAGAAACCCACAACAAAGTACAAATAATAATCCTTTGGAAAAATGGAAATTTTACTGCAAAATCAAATCGAGCTGACAAATAAGCTTTTAACTATGATGACAGCTTTAATTTCTAAATTATGCGTTTAAATCTTCGTATTGCAATATGGAATGCTAATGGGCTTTCTAACCATACTCAAGAAATTGAACTCTTCCTTAAAACAAATTTCATAGATATACTTTTAGTGTCAGAGACACATTTTACAAGTAGAACCTTTTTCAAAATAAAAGGTTTTCATTTAATAACAGCCAACCAACCACATGATAGAGCCCATGCTGGATCTGGAATTCTAATAAAATCGTCAATTAATTATGAAGTCTCAAATATAATAAGTCAACCCTTTCTTCAAGCTGTTTGCATAAAAGTTAAATGTGATATGAGTGACGTATCTATATGTTCTATTTATTTTCCACCACGCTTTAAGGTAACTTCTCAAAATTTTAAAGATTTCTTTAGTCGATTGGGGCCAAGATTCCTAGTAGGAGACGATTTTAATCCATGACGATAAACATCCATGGTGGATGTTACACAGCTTCATAACTGTGTAATCAATAATCACTATTCTGTCTTATCCACCGGAAGTCCAACGTATTGGCCGAAAGATCCAAGAAAGATACCAGACCTTATGGATTTTGTCGTTTACTCTGGTATTTCAAGCCAATTCCTACAAATATCCAATGAATTTAATGATGAACTTAATTCCGATCACTCGCCTATACTATTAAATTTTAATACATTTCTACATTCCAAGTCAAAGAAATATCAAGTAGTTAACTGTAAAACAGATTTAAACTCTTTTGGAAATTGGATTGAAAGGAACGTAAATTTAAATGTTTCCATTCAATCACCACGAGAATTGGATGATGCGGTTGAAAGTTTCAAAAACCTTATCCATGAAGCTGGACTCCTATCAACACCAATAGAACAAAATATAGATAGTCAAGATAAAATTGTTATTACCCCAGAAATTAGAGATATGCTACGAAATAAAAGATGCTTAAGAAAAATTTGGCAAATCAGTAGAAATCCTTATGACAAAAGACGTTTTAACAAAGCTGTGAAGGACCTGAAAAATAAACTAAATGAAATAAAAAATGAACAACTTTGTTATTTAAAACGTCCAACTAAAAGTAATGCTCCCATAAAGGATGTAAATGACGTATGGTGCAAAACTGATAAGTGCAAAGCAGAAGCATTTGCTTTACATCTACAAAATACTTTTCAGCCACATGCTTTTAGCAATACCACTCATATTGAAGAAATATCAACATTTTTAGATTGTCCATGTCCTATGGATTGGCCTATCAAGCACATATCTCATAATGAAGTCCTAGAAGAAGTAAATAAGTTAAATTGTAAAAAAACTCCTGGATACGACAGTATAAATGGAATTGTAACTAAATCTCTACCTAAAAAAGGAGTTATATTTCTAACGCTGATTTTTAATTGTATTTTGCGACTAAGCTATTTTCCATCACAATGGAAGCTCACAGAAATCATAATGGTAGCTAAACCAAACAAGCCTGAGAATGTTGTGACATCTTACAGACCTATTAGTATATTGGTCACATTCTCCAAAATATTTCAGAGAATATTAATGAGTAGATTGTTACCAATTTTAGAAAAATTCAACATCATACCTGATTATCAATTTGGTTTCAGGCATAATCTTTGAACTCCTGCAATGCCATCGTATTGTAGCATTTATAAGAGATAAGCCTAGTACTCTGTTCATATTTGCGAAAAATTATGGTTTTTTCATGCGAAAAATTTTATATGCTGTTTGACAGCTAGCTGTTAGTTTCAATTTCGTGCGAAAGAAGTGCTGCATATGTTATTTCGTGTGGAAAAATAAGGTTGCCAGATGTATTTCATATGTTTTCCACAATAAAAACAGAGTACTGCTTTTGCGAAATTATTTCGCATATATTTCATTCCAAATATTTTATATGTAGTTTGACAGCATTTCGCACGAAATTTTGAACAGAGTACCTAGCTATACATTGGAAAAGAAAAAATATTGTTCTGGAGTATTCTTTGATGTTCAACAAGCATTTGACAAAGTTTGGCACACGGGCTTACTTTTTAAACTTAAACAACTACTTTCAACCCCATTGTACTTGCTACTATGTTAAAGTAAATGCCGAAAAATCGCAAATTTATAGCATCACAGCAGGCGTTCCCCAAGGAAGCGTTCGGGGACCAACACTTTATACTCTATTCACATCAGATATGCCTACTACAGACAATATTTTAGTTGCAACTTATGCTGATGACCAGGGAAACCGGAAATATGCTCTAAAAAAAGCGTTTTAAGCGCTTTAAATATGCAGTAAAAACTTTAAAATATGCTCATAAAATTTAAAAAATATGCTCTTAAAAAACAAACTTTTACATAATTTTTTACCAAAAAATGTACTTTTATTTAAAAAAATCAATACAATTCATTTCTAAAAAGGTAAAGTAATATAAAATAAACAAAAATAACATGAACTACAACAAGTATAACAAAAAATAAAAACAATAGGAACATAAGCTATGAAAAGGCCTCGAGAGGTATTTTTAAATGATATTTTATATAAATATAAAGTCACTTCTTCAATTAGGGTTATTATTGCAATAAATTACAAAATATTGACTTAAATTTTCAAATAAAAATCGTTTTTATACATAGAAAATTTTCTTTCGACATCAACTGATGTTATAGGAGCAAATTTAAAAGACAATATTTCTTTAACACTTAGAACGGTTAAGTTTGAATTAGAACTAAAATTTGATATTTGGATGGCGCTATTATTAAAATAGTGCTTATTTTATATTAAAAAAAGCCATCTATTTTTCAATTTTGAATTTTAAACAAAGCAAGTAAAAACCTGTAACACAACAGCGAAAAATAAGTAAGACAAAATTTGGTTTTGATAAAGTCAAAATATGCTATTAAACATTAAAATATGCTCTAAAAACGCAAAAATATGACATAAATATGCTCTTAAAACAAATATATGTAAAAATATGTATTTAAGGGTAAAATATGCAAAAATATGCACTAACAAATGGATGCCAAAATTCTTAAATAGTTCTGAAACGTGTAATTATCTTATCCATGTGCTCATTAGACTCACCAGAAAAAACATGCATTTGCATATTTTGGTTTCCCTGCTGATGACACAGCATTACTAGCCTCAATCACATGTCCAATTGAAGCTTCTAATCTTGTGCAAAGAGAACTGAATGAAATTGAAATCTGGTTAAACAAGTGGAACATAAAAGTTAATAATGAAAAATCCGTACACGTAGTTTTCACTTTGCGCAAAGGCGTTTGCCCAAGACTATATATCAACAATACTGAAATCCCTCAAAAAGACAGTGTAAAATATCTAGGACTTCATATTGACAAAAGGCTAACCTGGAGTACACACATAAAAGCTAAAAAGGAACATCTGAAATTAAAAACAAGACATCTCTATTGGTTGCTAGGCCCTAAGTCTCAATTAAATTCAGAAGCCAAAATAACAATATATAAAACTATTCTTAAGCCAGTATGGACGTATGGCATACAACTTTGGGGGACAGCTAGTACATAAAATATTGAAATATTACAACGATACCAAAATAAAACATTAAAGTCGATTGTCAATGCGCCATGGTTTGTTTCAAATAACACTTTACATAATGATTTATTTATTCCAAAGGTTAATGATGAAATTAATAGATTTAGCTCAAGTTATCTTGAAAGATTAAGTAACCACTGCAACCCGTTGGCTATCTCTTTGCTCGATGATACTGATGAAGTTAGAAGACTTAAACGGCACCACATCCTCGACTTACCATTTCGTTAATAAACTAAATGTTTTCAAAGTGTAACTTAATAACTTAATATTATTTTTTTTTCTCTCATACTGTAAATACTCATTTATAATATATATTATATTTTCTTAAATACTCATAGTTAATTCATTTGAAAATAATTGTTTAAAATCATAAAATTATGTTCCTAATGAGTTGTTGTTCTCATTGGAGTCCAATAACTAATGAAATTCTCTATTGTATCCAATTTGCTTATTATCCTTAAATGGATAGATTGTAAATAAAAATGTACTATGAAAAAAAATATATATTACATATCCATTTATTCGAAATGAACTTCTGGACGTCAAATGAGTTTCAGAAACCAGCATTACATCAATTTGTTGGTTTCTTAAAAAATATTCTGGTCTGTTAAGCACAGCCCGCAACAACATTGATTGCATCTTAAGCATTTCTTGCATCATGTTACTCATTGAGTTTGTAAAGTTATTTACCGATTGCACAAGAGTTTCTATTGTAGATTCTAGTCGGGTAAAATTGAAAATTGGCGTTTGCTCTCTTACCTCTGGGTTCACATTTTCGTTTTTAGGTTGACGGACTTGCGTCTGAGTTTGGTTGTTTCTAAGTACATTTGCATACGGGGTAGTTGCAACGGGGGGTAGTTAAAATTGATGTTATTTAATGGCTGAGCGGGGAAAATCTTTGGTTTCTGGCTTTGTGATTTTTTAACAATTGAGTAGACAGGACAACCCCTGTAGTTTGGTGTGTGGTTACCTCCGCAATTGCTGCATTTTTTTATTTTATCTTTGGATTTGTTACATTGGGATGTGTTATTCAACTCCCCGCAAATAACACATACTGGTGGCAATATGCCTTGGTATGTCCATATTCTTGGCAATTCATACATTGGACGGGACCAAATCGTTTGTGTGGTTCTTCTACCGTAATTTTACGATGCAATAAGCACTTCAGGTTATATATGGGATGTGTTTCATTTTTTTCAGGTTTATGTCACCGGGTTCAAGTTCAACACGGAAGAGTGGTTGCGGTTTTTTTTCGCGATTTCTAATATTTATCACATTTTTTGTCTTAAAGCCTTTATCTTCTAAGCTTTGCTTTATTTCGAGTGGTTCAACATTACAGTCAATATCCTTTATTACAACTTGTAGACCCTTGCTTCCTTTCAACTGATAAGTGTAAAAACTTTTCTTTTGAGTTTCAAAATATGTTACAACCTTTCTATAATCGTTTTCACTATTGACCTGTATTTTAGTTTCATGAATCGTGCCTTTCTTGATTGGGATAACGTAAAAAGAGTTCTCTCCTATTAATGAGATCAGGCTCTGAACCAGTGAATTTGAATTATTTTCTCTCAAGTAAATAGGGGGTGGTTTTGTAGAAGTAATTTTATTTACTGGTTCATCCGTTTCACATTCCAGAATAGAAAAACGATTTTCATTGTTTAGTCTAGCAGGTTCACTATCCTTATATAATTTAGCCAAGGGTGCCGCTTTCGAAGACTTGGGACTTCGTGCCCATTTTAATACTGTAACATACCGGTCTATTCCAACCTGTATTTGGGATTTATTATCTTTATTTAATGGTTGAGTAATCTTGGGTATAGCGCCGCTTAATGGGTTAGTTTTAATTGTTGTCGGTGTGGTGGATTTCGTTTCTGAAGCTGATATTGTAGATAAAGTGTTTGTATATTTTGGTAACTCCAGATTAACAGCTATTGGGTTTTCTTTTGTTTGACAATCATTAGTTGTTGACAATGCGGGGGAACAAGAACGAGCACGGTTAACAGGCTTGGCGGTTAAAAACAAGTTGTCATCTATTCTTCTGTTTGTTTTGTTTATATTTTTATCATCTACATTAACTGTAACGTATGCATTTCTGCCGTTTACACTTAACCTTCGCTCACTCTTTTCGTTAAAGAGACTCAAGCTACGTACACACGGTTGTCAGATCTTACAATATTGTCAGAAAAATTTTCAGAAAATGTCTAACAACCGTATAAACTTACAATTTTTGTCTTACAACGTTGTCAGAAAAAGTATTGTCAGTACATTGTAGGACAATAATATTATCAGACATCTGACAATCGTGTAAACACCTTACGTTGCCATTGCCAGATCATTGTAAGATCATTGTCAGAAACTTTTTATTTTCATATGTGCGAAGTTTATGCATCTGACAATGGCATCATTGTCAGTGCAAAAAACACACGATCATGACCCTATACTCAGTTTGTCCATTTTGACAAAGTGGGCAAATCAGTGGGCTCTCAAAAAATGGTGTCATCAATTTTTGGCCAAAAGTTAATTCAGACTTGGTGATACCACTTAACTTTATATGGCTAAGAGTCCGCCAAACAAATTTTGTTAACATTTTTTTCCCAAAAAAATAGATTTTTCGTGCACTTTTTTTGAAAAAAAATATAGGAAGAACAATTTTTTTTTACTATTTTTAGAATAACTTCCAGGGACTCATAATTTTTCACTAACAATATTGAGTAATGTTGTAGCTACTGTAAATCTGAATAACTCTTATGAACATATCGATGCACTATGAATGTGTCTAGTCCCTCTAAATAGCACATTCGTTTTTACTATTTTTTGACGCTAAAACAAAGATTGTTTGTTGAAATAGTATGATCAAGTCCACACTTCTATGTTGTGCTGTATTATTTAGTCGGCTGAGGTGTTCGGAATGGGGATCAGTGGGAGGACCCTTAAAATAGCACATTTAAAAAAATCGCCAAAATTGATCAAATTGTTCGGAGACCATTCGCAATAAATTATGATACAACTCCGGCTCGTCAGTTCGTAATTGGATGAGCAATGTAGCGTAAAATCCTTCCTACTGATGGCGAAGTACCCAATCCTTTACCCAAACTTTGCGACGATTTTTTGCTATTTTGCCTTCATCCGTCATGCAATGGCTTTTTCTGTTCCATAATAATACTTTAAATTTCCGACTTTTTAATAAATACACACAGATGACAATTGAAATTGTTTGTAAAAAGATTTGAATTTTCTTCTGACAATGTCTAACAAGAGATCTGGTTACCTTTGCCATACAACAATCTGACAACCGTGTGAACTGACAATTTTTGTTGGCATATAAATTTATTGTTTGACAATTGTCTGACAATGAAATTGTAAGGCTTTCTTACAATCGTCTAAACTGACAATTTACCTTTTGGTAATAATATTTCATTGTCAGTACATTGCGAGCACATTGCCAGATCTGAGAACATTGTAAAATCTGACAACCGTGTGTACGTAGCTTCATTAAAGAGTATTTGTAATTACTTTCGTTAACACTCTTGATCTTTATTTAATAGTCAATGCACAAAAAAGGTTAAAAAAAAAATATATAAAATTTTCTTTACTTATTTGTCTTTTAGTTGTTTTTTGATTTTTATTTAATAATATTATTAAAATAAAATCGTCCTTTCGCATAAATAATAAACAGGTGATATTTATATTTATTTTCCGATAGATACATTAAAATAACGAATTAACTCGGAGTAAAAATAAAACACGTCCAGTTTCAATCACTTTATATTGTTACGTTTTAACCATTTTAAAACGCTGGTTTATTTCCTTTAAATAAACCGGATACTTTTGATTGCAAATAAAAGCCGTTAATGGTTTAAAAATTGTAACAACTCTTTATTTATTTAAAATGTACAACAACAACAGAATTAAATAGTCACTCAGTGTTTTTTATACACGTTAAAAATAAAATCGCAGAAATAAAGACACACTTTATAATGTACACGAATTCAATTGAAAAACACAGCACACTTTAAGGCACTCAGTTGATGTTTATTTGAATAGCGTCTCTAGTAAAACTGACTCACGACTGCAACCTCTGCCACTATTCATAACACTGCCATCTGCACTCGAATATTCTAGATCTTACTAATACATACGCCATCTGTGGTGTACTTTCTACAATGTTCTTGCTTCTTTTTAAATCAGCCCTTAAAATCGTTATATTTGAATTCAAGTACAATTTCGTAACACTGCCCCCCGCTTAAGCCTGTTCGTCCCGAATAGGCATAGATTCACTTCTCCCATAGGCGGCTAGTCGTTCTAGATGTACGACGCTCATTTTAGATCTCGGGCTCTTTTCTTTCTGTATTCTGTACACCACGTCGTTCAATTTCTTAATCACCCTGTATGGTCCATCCCAATGGGTTTGTAGTTTGGGGGACAGTCCCTTCTTGCGTTGTGGGTTATACAGCAGTACAAGTTGGCCTTCATTAAATCCCTCAGAATTCGCTGCTCGATCGTATCTGGCTTTCATTTTGTCGCTGGTCATTTTTATTCGTCTGCGTACGAATTCGTGAAGTTCGTTAAGGTCATCTTGCTCTTGGGAAGTGTGTTCACAATTGGCTACCCAATCGGCTACTGCTTGCTGACAACCCACCCAATAAAAACGTTGTTTTAGCTTCTCTAAGGTTTTTGTCACACCAAGATGACCACCACTGGTCCCGTCATGAAACTCTTTCATTACTTCGTTTATTTTAGAGAATGGTACAACAATTAGATTTGTCACTGTTTTACCGTCAGCACTTTCCCATATGCGGTGTAAGCAGCAATTTAACAATTGTAGACTATTCCATAGGGCCCAATATGATTTCATCAGTGGACTTTCGGCCGATATTTCATTGCGGGCTGGCCTTCTGCCTTCTTCTTTTGCCGATATTATTTTTGATAGTGTGGGGTCATTTCTCTGCAATGCAGACCAATCTGCACTGGACTCTATATGCATTAGTCGAACGCAATGCTTGCATTCTAGCGCGTCCGCATTGCCGTGTTTCAAACTCTTCCGGTGTTCAATGTTAAAGTCATAGCTCTGAAGCCGCTCAATCCAACGAGCCAGTTGCCCTTCAGGTTGTTTAAATTGCAACAACCACCTGAGGGCAGAATGATCGGTTCAGTTGGATCAGTTGGAAGTGCTGACCATACAAATACTTGTGGAAATGCTTCACACACTCTAATACTGCCAGGAGTTCACGTCGCGTTACGCAGTAATTTCTCTCAGGCTTGGAAAGTATTCGGCTGTAGTAGCCTATGACTTTTTCCGTCCCGTTGATCACCTGCGAAAGCACACCGCCTATTCTGTATCCACTCGTATCGCTGTCTAGCACAAACTTCGCTCCTGGGATGGGATATGCCAAAATTGGTGCTGTACACAACAATTCCTTTAACTGAAGGAATGCCTGTTCTTGAGATTCGCTCCACAGGAACGCTCGCGACTTCTGCGTTAGCTCATGTAGGCTTGCGGCAACACTGGCAAAATTCGGTACAAATCGTCGGTAGTACGTGCAAAGGCCTAGAAAACTGCGCAATTCGTGAAGATTTCTCGGACGAGGCCATTCCTTTACGGCTCGTATTTTATCCTCATCTGTTGATATGCCGTCTGCTGTTACGCGATGCCCTAAATAATTAACTTCTTTCTGGAACAATGCACATTTCTTTACGCTAAGTTTTAGTCCAGCCGCAGCTATTCGTTTAAGGACTTCTTCAAGGTTTTTCAAGTGTTCATCGAAAGACTTCCCCATGACAATTATGTCATCGAGGTACACCAAGCATGTCTTCCAGTGAAGTCCTTTCAAGACATGTTCCATTAAACGCTCGAATGTGGCTGGAGAATTGCAGAGTCCAAAGGCCATCACATTAAACTGCCATAATCCATCACTAGCACTAAACGCAGTTTTCTCTTGGTACGCTTTCAAGAACTATTGCTGCGTTCCCTTTCAAGGCCAAAATCAATTATATAGCTCTTTCTTCATTACTCCATACATTTCTCTTAGCAACTGTATCAAACTGGAACTTGAAAACATTAAATGGTGTGCTGCCATCAAAACTAGGAGCCTTTATTCTACTCGATGTTTCTGAAATAATTCGCACCGGTCCGTCTTGGCATTGAAGATTATTAATTTTCATTTCCAGATCGAGAAATTTATTATCAACATCTTGGGATTGTTTTTCTAGGCCGCTCTCTAATTGGGACACCTTTTTATCAACGACATCCACTCTGCTGTTAATAACCTCAGACATTTCCTGAATTTTCTTGTCTGTGACTCTAGATGATTCTTGAAATTTCGCTTCCATTTCAGCTAGGAGTTTCTCGTTGTTGACTTGAACTTCAGCTAATAATTTTTCATTGTTGACTCTAGAAGTTTCTTGAAACTCTTCTTTGACTTCAGCTAGAAGTTCAGTTTTAACCTCCGCAAGCAGTTTCGAATTTTCGTTCAATTTCGCTTCCAGGTTTTTGTTGGCTGTTTTCATTTTTTCCATCATAGCCGCGAACATTGTGCTTAAATCCATGCTGCTTGTTGTTGAACGTGTAGAAACTTCCATTTCTTCCTTATACTCGAATTCGGAAGCACCGATGTCAATATCACGCCGTTTGAATTCGTCTATCAGCCTCTTTTGCAATTCTGCCTTGTTACCTGTTGTTTGTAGCTCCAACTTACTCAATTCCTTCTTGAGTTGTTCAACTTTCAGTTCCTCAAACTTCATGCTTATTATTTTGCATCCCACTTCTGACACCAATTGTTACGTTTTAACCTTTTCAAAACGTTTGGTTTATTTCCTTTAAATAAACCGGATACTTTTGATTGCAAATAAAAGCCGTTTAGTAGTTTAAAAATTGTAACAACTCTTTATTTATTTAAAATGTACAACAACAACAGAATTAAATAGTCACTCAGTGTTTTTTATACACGTTAAAAATAAAATCGCAGAAATAAAGACACACTTTATAATGTACACGAATTCAATTGAAAAACACAGCACACTTTAAGGCACTCAGTTGATGTTTATTTGAATAGCGTCTCTGATAAAACTGACTCACGACTGCAACCTCTGCCACTATTTTTCCTTTTTCTAACACTATGTACTTATAAGGAGCCATCCCTAAGTGTTATATAAAATATAATACATTTCATAGTATCTAGAATTATAAAAGGGGCATCATTCATAATCATTCATTGGAAAATTCTCCTTTAATAATCTTAAGCACGTTAATTTGTACCATGTATTTTATTTATTCATACATTGAGGAACCTCTATAAAGTACATTAGTTGGCTTTAGGTCTAGGTCTTAAACTTCAGAATTTTTGTGAAATTACACTTATTTCAGAGCTTGTTTATTACAACGTTATTATTAACAACTCATACAAATCATACAAATTCTATATATATATTGCAAAGATAAAACCGTCAAAAGTTGTTCAAATTGTTCACGATGTTGTTTGAGATCCTCAAGATTCCAAAACAATTTTTTTTTCATACAGTTTACTGTACATGCATTTATTTCTTTTCAGTTTCCATGTTAAAAGTAAATGCGGTCAGAGATATTTCGACATTACCAGAAGATATAATTTCAGACTCTGTCGATTCTGATGTACAAGACATTCAAAACATAAGACTGCCATTAAGTAGTAATTCACTATCAAGACTGAGCCCCATATATTATAGTGAGAATGAAGACTACACATTAAATTCAGGTAATTATTGATAAAAATATAATATTTCTTCTAAATTGTATATAACTATTGCTATACTTTTGTGCATTCTTAAACCAATCAGTGCCTTTCAGATGTGTCACAAAATGTAAGTAAATGCTTATGATATTTTTAACTATATTGCAAAATGAATTTCTATATAAAACAACAAACGATACTGAAATTTAATTTTAGATTAGTATATTACTCAGGGATCAGAAGAATTCATGTATTAACACTTAAATTTATTCATTCGGCGCTACGAAAATTCAAAATCGACCTGACCCCAATTGCAATGGACAATTGACAACAGATTTTCTGCAATTAGAAATAACGCAGTGCAACGCCTGCGTGACGAAGTTCGCTGTGTCCACTTTTTTTCAAATAAATATGAATTACCTGCACCGATCTCATGCACATCTCTCATTAATTAGCATGTACCTGTATTATAAATAGGGATGAAACGATACGAGTAACTACAAGTAAATATCGATACTTTTGTTTCGATACCAAGTACTTTTAGCATCGATACTTTAGCACCGAGTACCAAGTAGGTATCGGTCAAAAATACTCGTTTCATATTATTAAACAAAACAAAGTTGACGCCATTTTCAATAAATTTTTTAATTTGTGTTTTAAAACTTTAATTTGATCAAAAATCCCTCGAAATGGGACCCACAAAATCGGCTGTGTGGTTATATTTACAAAAAAAAGATGAAAAAATGATAGTTGCTAAAAATGCTTCAAAAGCGTGCGGTATTGTGACAATACTTCAAATCATTACAAGCATTTAAAAGCCATCCTGACTATGCAGATCCTGTCGTTGAAAATATTTCAAAGCAAGTATCTACATCTGATCATACTTGGATTTTTGGCGATTTTTTCAAAAAATGAGAGACCCGAGGTGGCGTGTAATTTTACTAATTATAATGTAAATTTATTTACATCTTTGGTATCTTTGGTGACCTCCACTGAAATTTTCCGTCAAAAATTTTCGTAAAATATTTTAATCCTTAAATGTCCTTTTTGAAAAGACTTTTTTATTTTCTCGAAAAAAGGGTCAAATTCACCCCTAAAGAGAGGAGATACACCCAGTGAACACATTCGTGTACAATTTGACACCATTCGGTCTCAATAGTGTATCAACCCCGTATGTGTACAAATTGTACACGAACGGTGTCAATTTGACAACGAAAAAATTACACCATTCCGTTGCCGATTTGACACCATCCGTTGTCGATTTGACAACGTTCGTGTACGATTTTATAACAGACCGTTGACAATTTGTCACCGTTCGTGTACGATTTGACACCAGACCGTTGTCAATTTGACACCACAAGTTGTAGACTTGATACCATTCGTGTACGATTTGACACCTGAAAATGTTTCCTTTCTATTTTTTTTGGTAATTAATATAAATAACAATTTCTTTATTTTTTACATATGTAAACTTAAATATAAAATAAATATAAAAACTATAAGTTTCCATTTGGAGTTGTATGTCTTCACTGGATTCGGTGGTCTTCTCTGCCTGGATCTTCACCTGCATCAACACAAATTCGTAATCAAAAACAATTACACTTTCTTTTATATTTTGGTTTTTAAACCATTTATTTGTGTTAAGGGCTGAACTTTAAAGTTTTGAAGCCTCAACTTACCACGGTTCACTATAAATTTTTTGCCAAATTAAAACTCTTTTTATATTTTAATTTATATCTATTTCGGTTTTATTTAATATTAGTTTTTTTTGTTCACAGCTTAGTTCATTTAGTTTTGTTTAACTTATGTACAATAATTTTAGTTTTTGTTCAATTCATGTTTTGTTAATTTTTTATGTTATTAATTTTCACTGTCATACAATTTGTTTTCTCTTTTGTAATTGTCCTCACAAAGTTTGAAACTAGAGTGATTTTAGTTTTAATAAACAAACAAAATTTTTTTTATTTTTTTTTATTTCATATTTTATTTATTGTATCTTCACAAAATAATGTGAACTATCAATAATTTGTTCAAATCTTATATCTAAATATTAATTTTTATTTACGTCCCACCACAGTTGGACGAAAAATTATGTTTAATTTATAGATCCTATCATCAGCGCAGGTCTGTTGGATTCCTTCTTCTTAGTCGGATGTAGCCATCACTTATCATTAATGTTCGTGCAAGTGGGTTTGGGTGAACTTCTAACTTTTTCAAATATAACTCCGCTTGTTTTTTTATTTCAGTTTTCACCAGGGAGACATCTAGGTCCTTATGAATGTTAATATTTCTCACATACCAAGGCGCTGCTGTTATCATTCGTAATATTTTATTTTGGAATCTTTGAATTTTTTCAATATTAGAAGCTGAGGCCGTGCCCCATAATTGAATTCCATAGCACCATATGGGTTTTATTATTGCGCTGTACAGCAAAAGTTTGCAATCTAAACTCAATCTCGAGTTTTTACCAATTAGCCAGTAAATTTGTAGTACGTTTAACTTCATTTGAGTCAATTCTATATGCTTTTTCCAGGTAAGATCAGAGCCCGACAACAAATGCGATTGGTCAGTTGTTGCAAGAGCAAAAAATAAAAAAAGGGAAAAATTTATACTCTCATATTCACTACAACACAGACATGGAAATTTTAATTTTGAAATGGTGGTATTTTAATTAAAAATAATATTTTTGTTTTGTAAATTTCTGTTAGACTTCTTTACTTATATTGATTTAAGAAAGCATTTTAGATTAAAATAAGTTTATTTAGCACAAGTTTATAATTCTAAAAACGTACACCATACGTTGATGTTAAACAATATTAAGTTTTCCATCCCTGCATTAGAAATCTTCATGTAAAAAAGCAAGAAACATGCGACAACACAACCTTCTTCAATGAACGCTCAAACGAGACTGAATGAGTTTTTAATACGTGTGAGTACGTTGTTGTAAATTTAGTAACGGCCGAAAAGCACGCGTGCATAGGTAATGCCTAGCTCTGGTCTAGATGCAGACATAGATATTTAACTTCAGTTTGTTGAGGTATTATATGATTATTTATTAGGATTGGAGGGCACGATTCTCTACGCAATGTGAATGTAAGATGTATACTTTTTTGCTCGTTTGCTTTTATTCTCCATTGTTTTAACCACCTTTCTATGTAGAGTATATGGTCTTGTAAAAGTACAGATGCTTCTTGGGGGTTTTCATGAATGGCTAGTATAGCTGTGTCATCAGCAAAAGTAGATATGTGGGTAGTAAATATAGGAAGGGGCCCAGTATACTTCCTTGGGGTACGCCTGCTTCAATAGGCTGTGGTGAACTTATGAAGTCTCCCTCTTTAAGAACGAACTTTCGATGACTTAAATAACTTTCTAGAAGCTTGTGTGTGTTCACTGGTAAATATTGTTTTATTTTTATCGATAATCCTTCATGCCATACTTTGTCGAAGGCTTGCGAAACGTCGATGAAGAGTGCAGAACAATATTTTTTTCTCCAAATATCTTGGAGAACTCTCGACGAACTCTTCTTTTTTCAGCTAATAACTGTTCAATGTCTGCAGAATTGAGTCTATTGTATCTTATTTGTTGGGTTATTTGAGTGGCGTGTTCAACAGCAAGTTTTAAGTTTTGTTCAAGAGTTTTGAGTGAGATATCGGTATCTTCTGGTGTTCTTAGCGATATATTTTCTGTACTGTGTGTGCTAATATATTTTCTATATTTCAACCAATTTATTTTCGTGCTTTGCAGAGTGACCAGTCGAGGATACTATTTGCATTAAGAATAATCCTATTTATTTTTAATGCTATATTACGCCTTGAATATTATCCACCAGAATGGAAGGTTTCTTTAGTTACAATGATACCTAAGCCGGGAAAAGATCACTGTAAAGTAGAATCATATAGACCCATTAGCCTATTGTCAAATATATCAAAGCTATTCGAAAAACTGTTAATGCACAAGTTAAAGCCGATAGTGAATCATTTTGATTGTATTCCAACTCATCAATTCGGATTTAGAGAAAAACATAACACCATAGAACAAACTCACAGGTTGGTAGAAATCATATCCAAGACATTTAAGAAAAAAATATTGTTCTGCACTCTTCATCGACGTTTCGCAAGCCTTCGACAAAGTATGGCATGAAGGATTATCGATAGAAATAAAACAATATTTACCAGTGAACACACACAAGCTTCTAGAAAGTTATTTAAGTCATCGAAAGTTCGTTCTTAAAGAGGGAGAATTCATAAGTTCACCACAGCCTATTGAAGCAGGCGTACCCCAAGGAAGTATACAGGGTCCCTTCCTATATTTGCTATATACTTGTGATATGCCTACAAACAGTCGAAACCACATATCTACTTTTGCTGATGACACAGCTTACTAGCCATTCATGAAAACCCCCAAGAAGCATCTGTACTTTTACAAGACCATATACTCGACATAGAAAGGTGGTTAAAACAATGGAGAATAAAAGTAAACGAGCAAAAATGTATACATCTTACATTCACATTGCGTAGAGAATCGTGCCCTCCAATCCTAATAAATAATCATATAATACCTCAACAAACTGAAGTTAAATATCTAGGTCTGCATCTAGACCGACGTCTTACCTGGAAAAAGGATATAGATACGAAATTGACTCAAATGAATTTAAAATTACTACAAATTTACTGGCTAATTGGTAAAAACTCGAGATTGAATTTATACTGCAAACTTTTGCTGTACAGCTCAATAATAAAACCCATATGGTGCTATGGAATGCAATTATAGGGCACGGCCTCAGCTTCTAATATTGAAAAAATTCAAAGATTCTAAAATAAAATATTACGAATGATAACAGCAGCGCCTTGGTATGTGAGAAATATTAACATTCATAAGGACCTAGGTGTCTCCCTGGTGAAAAATTAAATAAAAAAACAAGCGGAGTCATATTTGAAAAAGTTAGAAGTTCACCCAAACCCACTTGCACGAACATTAATGAGAAATAATGGCTACATCCGACTAAGAAGAAGGAATCCAACAGACCTGCGCTGATGATAGGATCTATAAATTAAACATAATTTTTCGTCCAACTGTGGTGGGACGTAAATAAAAAATAATATTTAGATTTAAGATTTGAACAAATTATTGATAGTTCACATTATTTTGTGAAGATACAATAAATAAAATATGAAATAAAAAAAAAAAATTTAATGGCTGAGCAGGGAAAATCTTCGGTTTATGGCTTTGTGTTTTTTTAACAATTGAGTAGACAGGACAACCCCTGTAGTTCGCTGTGTGATTACCTCCGCAGATGCTGCATTTTTTTCATTTTAGGATCATCCTTGGATTTGTTACATTGGGATGTGTTATGCAACTCTCTACAAATAACACATACGGGTGGCAATTTGCAATATGCCTTGGCAATTCATATATTCGATGGGACCAGATCGTTTATGTGGTTCTTCTACCGTTATTTTACGATGCAATAAATACTTCAGGTTATATATGGGATGTGTTTCATTTTTTTCAGATTTATGACACCGGGTTCAAGTTCAACACGGAAGAGTGGTTGGGGTTTTTTATAAATTTATTTTTTTTAACAAACAAAAATAAATTTATAAAAAAAGAGAATAAAATTACGAAAAAGAAGATTATGAAAAACCGTTGGTCCAGTGATGCTAACCTTCAGTGCTGAACATCCCGGCCCCATGAATCGGTGAAAATTAGTACAAGACATTTGTGGGTCCTGCAAAGGTATAACCTAAAGCCGTCTTCGTAGCAACCACGTTTCCCATTTCCAATTCAATAGCTCCATCACGGCGTATAAACGGGAAGACATCACAGCCCAATTCCAATTCAATTTAGCTGTTGGCTCGAGGGTCCATGTCAGCAAGGGTGTCTTCTGTAAATTCTTCATATGGATTGTCCATGATAGGAGCTGAATAGGGTTGACGAGGTAAACCTTCTGTTTTTTTTAATTTAATTTTATTTAATGATTTTCAAAGAGTACATTTCATTATTAATATAACCTCGCGAAGCCAGTACGGCTTGTCAGCAGGTAAGGGTAATACTAAAATGTTACAAATTCATGTTTATGTAAATTAAAGTGAAAAATTATAAAATTTGATTTTAAAGATATAAGGAGTATTCATTGCTGGCTAATGAAGTGGGATTTGAGAATTTTCTTCCTTCTGTTGTTATTGTTGGCTTCTGTTAGTACCGCAATTGGAATGTTATTAAATATTGTTGGCATGAGAACTGATAAAGTATTTTTTCCATATTCATTCCTTTATTGTGGAACTATGTATCTTCCTTCTACGTTTCTTCTGGTTTGGTAGTTGTGGTTGATTTTATGCAGGAATCTCGACGCGTTAAAAAATTCAATTGCCAAAGTAGTTTTGTATATATTTTTAATATTGAGCACATTTATACTTTTAGCAAGGTTAATGTTTGAGATGATCGATGTGATATTGTTTGTGCTGTAGTTGTGTTGATGATTTGTGTTGTGGTTTTGTTGCTGATTATTTTTGTTTAATATTTTTAAGAGTTGGATTTGGGTGTTTTGAAGCATTGCGCAATGTGTAGAATTGCCCCAAGCTGTGATTCCATGACGGATCTGCGATTCGGCCAGAGAGAAATAGACTTGTGTCAATACAAGATTGTTTGAGCAGTAAATTAACCTATGTAAAATATATGCTACTTTACGTAGTTTTTTGCGAATTTCTTCTATGTGAAATTTCCATTTGAAGTTCTGGTCGACAATAACGCCCAGGTATTTGTAAGTGTTTACAATTTCAATCGTAGTTGAGCAGTTATATGAGCTATAATCGAAGTTTCTGAGCTTGTTATTGTGGAGACATTCGGTACTGTGGAATCTAATTTGAATATCGGTATATCGAAAATGACGAGGTTTGATGTGCATTAATTTAGTTTTGGATGCATTTATAATTAGACCATAATCATGGCACCATCGTATTGCAGTATCTAGTTGACGTTGTAGTATTATAGTAGCGTCATTTATGTTTTTATGAGCAACTACAATAGCTGTGTCATCTGCATATGCAAATGTGTTGGCTGTTTTTAGCACGTTGATTAATTCATTAGAATATATTATGTACAACATTGGACCTAATTTTGAGCCTTGCGGAACACCGTGTTCTACATTTGTTTCGTCACTGAGACTACTGGAAATCTTAACGCAGTATTTTCGTAGATTAAGGTAGTTTTTAAGTAAGAATTGAAATTTGTAAAAAAATCAATGAAAGAGGATAACTTATTATTTTTGATTGAATTTGGTTGAAGCTTTCAAGTGTTTCTGATGTGATGTTATTCATTTTTATATAATAATATGTAGTTTGTTTGGTTTATTTGGTAGAGAATTTATTTTTTATTTTCAAATTAAGTAGGTAAAAAAAGACAAAGAAAATCAAGCAATAAGTTCAATATCACTTGAGTTTAATATTAGAATTGGTGTTGAGTTTTCGGTTTTCTTAGCAAATATATGTCCATTACGGACCCATACAAATTTCCATCCTGATTCACTGGCTTTAGTTTTAGCTAGCCATAGAAGCCGACGGTTGTTAGGAGTCAATTGGTCATTTATATATATGGTGTTGTTGTTTTCGGTGGTTTGGTTCAATAGTTCGTTGGTGCTTGAGTTAGGTTTACCAAAGGTATTGTGAAATAAGTCTCCTTTTACTCTGTGAGAGCTAGTAGCTTTTTATTAAATTTTGGCCGGTTATTACGAGCTTTCATATGAAATTCAGCGAATCGAGTTCCGTTCTTATCAATTAACGACAAGTTGAGTCTTTTCAATGTAGATACCGCAATTCGTGAAATGCTGAATGACTGGGTGAACAAAGCTCTTACAGATGACTTTTCTTTGGGGGCGATTCGTACGTTAGCAGTTGGTAAAAACACGTTGGGCCAGGTCACGGGGTCAATTGGTGTTGTTTGGGTCATTTGCGATTTGGTTGTGGTGGATGTTACTCGTTTGGTCTCCGATCATTTGTAGATGGGTGTGGGTTGAGGCTGCTTAAGATCGTAGGACTTTCTTAGTTGTGCAGCATCGTGCAATAGGGTGTTGTGACGTTTTGTGCAAACTCGACATCCATAGTCATTTGGGCAGTTCTTCAAGTCATGGGAACAGGCGAGGCAGTTTAAGCAATACCGTTGAAGCATGACTACGTCATATCGCTCATCAGCTCGTGCCTGTAGAAAACGTTTGCATGTTTTTAGTGCATGATTCTCCTTACATAGACCACATGACCATTTCCATTCTGGGTGTCTGGTTTGAATTATAGATGACATAACTAGGGAGTAAAGGACGATAAATTTTGAATTTTGTTAATGAATGATTAATTATGAAACAATACAACGAGTTTTGTAATGGGTCGTGTAAGTTAATATTATTGGTTGGTTGTATATTAAAAAAATATATTTTTCTTTAGATCCTATCCACTGGATCTTCTTCAAATGAAACACAAACACTTTATTATTTCTTATTAAGTAACTTTATTCAATAACTTTATTTAGGGTGTTGTTCTTGTAGCACTTTCACTTTATAGATTATGTCTTTACAAATTATGTCTTGTCCAGACGATAGAGTAAACTTGAGTGAGTCTTTACAATTAATTATTCTTATTTATATAAATCTTAACATAAACAATTAGTTATATACTTATCAGTAATTCGAGCAATACATATATGATCGGCATTTTCTTTTGTTTATAGATTAGTACAATGACACTTCTTTTAACATGATTTCTTTAATCTCAAATTAATTAAATATGATTCTTTTATTTTAAATATTAATTGGTCGCACGGTATTTGATGTTTACGCAAAGTCGGAAACTTCAATTGCTTTATGTGATCCCATTAGATTTTGAACCCAATTATGCCACATGGTGAAATTCAAGTGAAACTTGATAAGAACTTATTTCAATCCAAGATTCATGCCTATTTGTGTTTTACATAGTAACACATATTAACATGGTAACATAACTCCTCCCCTTGTTAAGAGATGAGTCCCGCATCTTTAAAAACGTCATCAACTCTTTTATTTAGTTCTTCCAATATCACAACATCTTTATTTTCTTCTGATTTTTGTGATCTTCTAGATCTTACGTATTTATTTATTTTTCTATAAGCGTATACCGAAATAGTTGCAACAATTAGAATCGTTAATATTACAATTGCCATATTATTTGTTTTTGTTTTTTCTTTCAAATATATTAAATTTATATTATCAAATGTTATGGAAGTATCATTGTCTATTACATTTATTATATCATAATTATTTAGTTTATTTGTTCTAATATAATTCCATACTTGAAATGTTGGATTTTCATAATCAATTTTATCAATCGTTGTATAATTTTCAAATAGTATTAAATATATGCCTGTTATGTTTTGATCTTCGATCTCATGTGTTCCTGACACCAATATTGCTCCATCCTTAATTATTTCTACATCTTTTGTTTTTGTTACAATATGAGTACAATTTGCTTTTTTATTATTTAATAGATTCGATAAACATGTTTCGTTTTTTACTTCTGAACAGTAAGTATTTCTTAATTCTAATTTACAATTTTTTATATTTATATATTTATTTTTACATTTTGCAATATTATTATTTAGTAATAGTTTTTTATTATCCCTGACAATGGCTCTGACCTCATAGTGATTACATATTCTGCTTATGATTGGATATTTTATGTATATTACAATGCAATTCCCTGCTTGAACTATCTTGAATGTAGAGGAATCCAATAAATCGGATATTGTGATTCTTTCCTTCTCGTGATTTATTATCTCTTTAATTTCTCTCATATTTAATATTGCAGGGTTTAGTATCTTTGCTTTTCCCAAGGATATGGTTTGTACAACATTTTGTAGATCATTAATTATTAAATTTATTCTGTGTTTGTGAAGTCTAATCGTTTCAGAGGTTTTGGTCGTTTTGACCGTTTTGTCATTTCAGAAATCATTCCAAATAACTTAGAATTGGTAACAAACTGTTTATTGTTGTTGGCTATTAAATCTTCCAACTTATCGTTTATACGGACAAAGTAGTCATGGTCAGGTGTTCCTGTAATCCATTTCCATAATGTTCCAAGTTCATTTATTCCTCGTTTAACCCTCCTGTCATTAATCATTAATTCTTTCAACAGTGTATCTAGTAGTTCTACTTCCAGATCAAGTGAATCTAGATCTTTGATGTCTGTCGTTTCTGAATAATTGTTTTCATTAGTTGAGTTCAATAAAAAATATTCATAGGTTTGTTCATTACTTATCAAAGTCTCTGTTTCGTCCAATACTTGTTTATAGTATGTGAGGTTAGTCACATGAAAAATTCTTCCAAAGTCGTTATATATCGCTACCTTTCCGTTTTCTAGCAATAAATAGTCTTCTCTCGTATAGTCTACAATATCAGCCATCGTCGTACAGATCATGGTCAAAATGATAATTATTATCATTGCAAAAGCCATCTAAAATGTTTTAATTATTTAATGTTATCTTTATGTATCAATCTATCGTTTCTATATATTCTAACTTTATTTCCTAAATCTTCTTTAACTTTTTGTTTTCTATATCTAGGTTTTAGTTTATTTCTTTCATTTAAAATCTTTTCGTATATTATATCTCCATCATTATACTTTCTTTCAATTCTACCTTTGTTAAATCTTTCTAACATTTTTTCTCTTGCAGATTTCAATTTTTCTTCAACATTATTATGTTTCACTTTATTAAATAACACGTCTGCTGGTTTCAAATTTATTACGGAATGTATACTTTTGTTATATTGTTGGGCTGCTCTATAAATAGCTTCAACTTCATTAATCAGATTATATTCCTCTTTGATACATCTTGATAATTCTATAATTGTTGAATGCACTCTTTCAACTTTGCCATTTGTATTACTGTGTCCTGGTGTACAGTAAAATATTTGTATATTTAATCTTTCCATTAGGGTTTTGAATTGATATGATGTGAATCCTGGTTCGTTGTCCAATGTAATTTGTTTAACATCTGGGTATCCTTGGAGTATGTCTATTACTTTTTCATCAAGGTTAATTTTATCTTCAATAAGTTTGATAGTTAAGAACTTTGAATATGCGTCAATGCATGTTAAAAATTTCAATCTTTGTGCGTAAAATATGTCAATATGAACTTGCTCTCCCTCCTTTTTTGGTATTGGAGTCTCTCCAATTGGTACAATTTTTGGATGTCGTTGATATTTATTTTTATTACAGATTTCGCAATTTCTAATTTTCTGTCTAAGTTGTTTGGTCATATTTGGCCAATAATACATTTCATTAATCTGTTTAAGATTTTCGTGTAGACCTCTATGTGCTCTACAATGAGTTTGATCTATAATGATTTTCTGTTCTTCAGCGTGTTCAACATCTCTAGGGAATAATTTAGTGTGTTTGAATTTTATACTAGCAAATGTAGATAATAACATTTCTTTAATATCGTAGAGTACTTCTGGAGTACAATATATTCCTGTTACTAAGTTTGGATTTAGGTATTCAATTAATATAGTTTTAAGATTTTCAATGGTATTATATTCAATCAAATGTCTTATAGTACCGAATATTTCTTTTTTCTCGTGAAGAGTTGTAAAACTATTGACTTTATCTATTAAGATTTGTTGTTTAAATTGATTTAATGGTTTATTAGTTTCCTCAATGTGTCTATTATCACTGCTTTCTGCTGAATGTTGAGTTCCTGATGATGATTCATCGTCAGCTTCTTCGTCTGTATCGCTTAAATGATTCAAGTATTGTCTTGATAAGGCATCAGCTACTACGTTCGTCGTTCCAGGTTTGTATATCATCTTAGGTGAGTATTCTTCAATCAATGCGTGCCATCTTTTCATCTTTTTATTAGGGTTTCTTGTTGATAATGCAAATGTCAGTGGTTGGTGATCTGTGTGAATCTCCAAATCTCTTGAACCGTAGAGATAATTTCTCAGTGTTTTTAATGCCCAAACTATAGCGTATAGCTCTTTTTCGTTTGTTGCATAATTCTTTTCAGTTGAATTCAAAGTTTTTGAAATAAAAATTATAGGTTTATTGTCCTGGGTAAGGACTGCTCCTATTGCGTCATTTGATGCGTCTGTTGTCAATACAAATTTTTTATCAAAATCTGGTTGTGTTAATTCAATTTGTCCTATTAATAGTCTTTTTAATTTTTCAAACGAGTTTTTTCCGTCTTCATCCAAATTTACTGGAATTTTCCTTGACATGTTTGTTGAAACTTTACCGTTCTCGCCTGATAAGTATTTGGTAAGGGGTTTTGCAATTAAAGCGTAATCTTTAATGAATTTTCTATAATATCCTGTTAAACCAAGAAAACTTCTTAGCTGTCTTACAGTCATTGGTTCTGGAAATTTATCTATTGTTTCAACTTTCTTCGGATCTGTTAGATCTGATAGTTTTATATCTTATCACATATCCCAAAAATTCAACTTCCTTTTTATAAAATTTAGATTTCTCCAAAGAAATCTTCATATGTGCTTTTCTTAATGTATCCACAACAATCTTTAAATGCTTTGTATGTTCCTTCAGTGTTCTAGAAAATATTATTATGTCGTCAATATATACATGACAAAATTTTCCGATGAAATCCCTTAATATATTGTCCATTGCTCTCTGAAATATGCTAGGTGCATTTTTTAATCCAAAAGGCATTCTAATGTATTCATACTTTCCATTGTTTATAGAGAATGCAGTTTTCTCGATATGGTCCTCCTTCATCATGATCTGATGGAATCCTGATTCCAGATCTATTGTTGAGAAGTATTTTGATTCTCCCAAATTCGATAATATTACGTTAGTTTCTGGTATAGGATATTTATCTGCTATCGTTACTTCGTTCAATTTTTTATAGTCGATCACCAATCTTTGTTTTGGTGTACCATCTTCATTTAATCCTTTTTTTGGAACTACCCATATTGGTGAGTTATATGGACTTTTACTAGGTTTAATTATTTCTTCTGCAAGCATTCTATTTACTTCTGAATTCACGAATCTATTTGCTGAAAATGGATATGGATATTGTTTGCTCCATATTGGTGTTTCCACTGATGTTCTAATTTCCGCTTTAATATCTGTTCTGAATGGTAGACTTGTATTTATTCCAGAATGTATTACTTCTATTTCCTTTATTATATTCTCTCTTAGTATTGGTATATCGTTTTCGTTATCATTTTCATTATTCAGTTTATCATCATTATTTCTATTTATTATGAAGTTATTTTCATATATATTTTCATTTTCTTTAATATTTTCATTATTTTTATTTGCTTTGTTATATTTATTATATTTATTGTCGGTATTATCTTCGACTGGCTTTTCAGGAATCCTTTCCACACAATTTATAATGTTGCCGGTATCAATATCTTCGGCTGGCTTTATAGAATTCATTCCCGAATATTTTTTATATTTGCTGGTATTTAATTATTCAGCTGGCGTTCTAGGATCTTCGTGTCCCAGATTATTCAATATTTGTATTCCATTTTTATTTATTTTTTCTGTTATATCATTATATTTTATTGTTCCTTTATTAAAATCTATTACAGCGTTATTCTTCATCAATAAACTACATCCTATTATCATATCTGCTCCTAATTCTTTTATCTCATAAAATTTTTCTTTAATTCCTAGTACTGTAATGTCGTGGTAACATTTTATTATAGTATAACCATTTATGGTTTTAACTCTCTTATATATCGGTAATCTTATACCATTTTTGTATATACCCTCTCTTATGTAACAATTTGTCGCTCCTGTGTCTATTAGTATTTTAAATTTCTGTCCTGTTTTTAAGTCTGTTTCGAATACATAAGGAAGATCTAATTTTGTCCTAAAAAATGATCCTCTTTGATATGATTAATTCTTTGAGTTTTAATTGCCTGATGACCACTACCATCGGCTTGTCTTTTTATTGCTCCAGGGTTAAAGTTTGGTCTAAAAGCGTTCGTTGGTCTAAAATTCGGTTGTCGCTGTTGAGGTTGTCTACTGTATTGAACACTAGGATCTATGTCCATTGGTTCCGGTCTATCAAAATTTCTATTATTAACATTGTTATTATTATTATAGTTTTGGCCATTGTTTCGATAATTCAACCTCAAATAATTGGGGTTGTAATTGGGGTTATAATTGGTGTTGTAATTTTGTTTGTAATTATGGTTGCCTCTATTATGGTTACCATGAGCATTGTTATAATTATTTCTTTGTGGTTTAGGACCACTAAAAGGTTTATTACCTCTAAACTGATATGCGAACTGTGACCTTATGTCATTAAATTGTAGTTCTTGTGCCATTGCTAAAGCGTTTGGCAAATCTGTTGGTTTGAGTGAAAATATAGTATTTGATAAGGGTTGGTTTAATCCTGATATGAAGATCTTTAATGCTCTTTCCCTATTTCTTTCATTAGCTTGTTTTGCTATTTCTGTATCAACTCCTAGTGTCATTTTGGTTTTGTTAGTCAACAAAGTCAACTTCCTTGTCACCAAGTCGTAGTATTCGACTAATGGTAATCTTCCCTGTTTAATTATACTTAATTCCTGTTCTATGAGATGGATTGGTCTTTTGTCTGCAAATGCATGATCCAATCGTGCTATTATAGCGTCAAAATTTAAAGGTACGTTATGTCCTGAAATTGTCATATCAGCAGCGTCTACTAACTTCATTCGAAAAATCGTTAAAGCCGCCAAATATTTTTCACTACCTCTTTTATATAACTTCATCGCGTTATGAGCCGCTTCTCTCCACGAAACATACTTGTGTTCTGTACCGTCAAATTCCCTCAGCGCTCTAATGACTTCTAATGTCGCGTTGCATACTATTGACTCATCAACATCCTGTTCCCTGTATTCCTCCACAATATCTCCAGTTTCAAGAAAATTCACTCTTCTTTCTAAAACATCTACTTTACCAAGGAATGGTGCCAATCTCCGAACCACAGCATCCATGAAATCTACGTTCTCATTCGCCATTTTACAATTTTTATTTATTTATAATAATATAATTTATACAAAATTTTAGTCTGAATCTTCTGTCAGATCTATATAATTTCTTACAAAATAAGTTCTCTTTCTACTTATTCTTCTTAAATAGTTTAATCTAAGACCTTCTTCTGTCTCTATATGTTCGTCGCTGTCAAATCCTGAGTCGTATGGATAACATATATATCCGTAATATTCCTGTTCTATTTCTGATTCTGAATAATAATCAGATTCTATATTCATTTATTTTTATTAGTATTTATTTTTTGTTTAAGGAACTTTTTAATTTAAATTTTTCTTTTTCTCCTTTTTTTATAAGGATATTTTATTTCTTTGATATCTTATTTATTTTCTCCTTTTATTATAAGGATACTTTTTATTTATTATATATGATGCAGTACTACTTAAAAAGGATACTTGATTTTTTTTCCTATCGCAATACTTAATCTTTTGATTTTTTAAATTTTTTCTCCTACTTTAAATTCGGATACTTATTTCTTCGTGACTCACTTTACTCTTCTTGTTGTTATTTTCCCTGGGTGTTGAGGTGATTCACTTCGGTTTGTTGGGATGATGTCCTTAAAAATCGTTCAATGCTTCTTCTTCCTCAATTCCTTAGGTGTGATAGTGCTCCACTAGTTGGGCGCCAGTTAATATTATTGGTTGGTTGTATATTAAAAAAATATATTTTTCTTTAGATCCTATCCACTGGATCTTCTTCAAATGAAACACAAACACTTTATTATTTCTTATTAAGTAACTTTATTCAATAACTTTATTTAGGGTGTTGTTCTTGTAGCACTTTCACTTTATAGATTATGTCTTTACAAATTATGTCTTGTCCAGACGATAGAGTAAACTTGAGTGAGTCTTTACAATTAATTATTCTTATTTATATAAATCTTAACATAAACAATTAGTTATATACTTATCAGTAATTCGAGCAATACATATATGATCGGCATTTTCTTTTGTTTATAGATTAGTACAATGACACTTCTTTTAACATGATTTCTTTAATCTCAAATTAATTAAATATGATTCTTTTATTTTAAATATTAATTGGTCGCACGGTATTTGATGTTTACGCAAAGTCGGAAACTTCAATTGCTTTATGTGATCCCATTAGATTTTGAACCCAATTATGCCACATGGTGAAATTCAAGTGAAACTTGATAAGAACTTATTTCAATCCAAGATTCATGCCTATTTGTGTTTTACATAGTAACACATATTAACATGGTAACATAACTTGTACATATTCCGTTTCAGAATCAATTTGGGATCAGAAAACGGAAAGCAGTTTTGGAAACCCTGATGTGTTCCCTATTTATCCCTAAAGTATTTTCCCAGCCCCGAAGGAAATGTGGACCCTATAGACAAAATTGTACCAAATACCATTTTTTCGCTCCAATTTTTAGGAATTGCGCGATTCCTTTTGACCTTTTGACAAGTTTTTTTACACCTTGTTATTTAGAATGAGAAACTTAAAAAACGCTGAAAATTTTATTGAGTTTCGTTAATAAATAAAGATTTTATTACATATTACATATTCATTGAGTTTCTAAAACTAAAATTTATATCAACATTTTAATAGGATTGCAAATATTAGGAACAATTTGATACATATTTTTTCCGAGCTATATTTTTTTGTTTAGAGAAATTAATTTTTGGTCTTACAAAAAAAATTTCAAGTCAATATCTCAATTATATTCAAAAATATGCCACTTTAAAACTGCGTCCTTCAAAAATATTGCACTTTTTCATACTAAATTTTTTTTATAAATTTTCTTAATATTTTATTCAGCACAAATCATTGGTTCTGACTCAGTCACATTAAGAAAACAAAATCTTTAGTATGAAAAAGTGCAATATTTTTTAAGTACGGAGTTTTAAAGGGATTTTAGAACATGTGGCCCTATATTTTTAAAAAAGCGGACCAAGGTATGGCAAAATTTTAAAATTTCAATTTTGAAATGCCTATAACTAGAAAATTATAAGAGATAAATAGCACACGCAAGCTCGGCTAGATCTTGTAAATATTTTTGTCCCCTTAAAATCGAACTCCGAAACATTAGTTAAATTTTTTTTCTGAAATGTGCCAACTTATGTTTAGTTTTTCTATACATTTCAATAAGTTATATGTAAATAAATATTTTTTTGAAACCCGTACGAAAGTTGTGGCCTTCGCTTAAAAAATATGGAAGATTAAAGATAAATCTGTATGCTGTGTGAATATTTAAGTCCGGCACTGCACAGTGGTTTAGAAACTTTTTTTTGGAAATAATTCGGTATCTCGGGAACTATTGGAGATATTATTACAAAATTTCACATGGTTAGTGCTGAGGTGTTTTTGAGTTGAATTACATTTGTTCAGCTTCCTAGGGAGTAATACGGGCCAGTTTGTGCCCCCTCAAAGTTGGTCACCTCGGGTCTCAAAATTTTTAAAAAAATCCCTAAAAATATGATCCGAATGAGCTGAAATTTAAAATATAAATAGTCCTTGAGAAGATCTACAAAAAATACGCTTACATGTGTAGGTTATCTCCTTCAGTTGAAGAGATATTTAGGTTTATTTATTTTTTTTTTTAATTTTGCTCGATTTTTTTTTTGTTTTTTAGATATGGCGGCCCTACGGAGGGTTGAATTTTTTTTTCAAAATATTAGCTATATTGGCAATAAAATATATATTGGCAAATAAATAAAATAAAAAAAACTTGGTAACAGTTATCTCGTCCGTGTAAAAAGTTACACGCATCCAAAGTTGGAACATGTAAAATGGGCCTAATTTTTTAAGATTTTTCCTAAAAAAGTCCCTATATTTTTTCTTTTGTAGAAACAAATTTTTATATGTTCCGGAAAGAAAACTTAATGCAAAAGCATGTAAAGTAAAATTGGGCTCACTTAAGCGGACACAGTATCCCCCAGACCTATCCAAACTTGGACAATTTTAAAAAAAATATTTAGGTTTCAGTAAAAAATTCTATATGTTGTTTAAATACTTAGAAAGTTGTTTTACTATCACACGGTAAATAGCGTCACAGTAGGCACTTTTCTAAAAAAAACTCAGTTTTTGGAACACGATTTCCCCGTTTTAGGAATTTCGGTATTTGAAAATAAAAAATGTCAAAAATTATAATGTCATTAATTTAAGGACATTTGGATCTAAATTAGTTCCCAATTTTGTTATGATATCTTTAACCGTTAAAATTTTACATTAAATCAAATTTTATATTTTTATTCGTGGAAAATCACCATATGAAAGTTTTTTTAGTTTTTAAGGTAAATGAAGTCCCAAAATTTTATAAAATTATTTAATTTTTCTAAAATATCAATCCTCAGGTCATAATGTTTTCAACAGTATCAAATACTTATATAAAAAGCCTTTATTTACTCCTCAGAAGTTCCACAAACCTTGCCCGCTTTGACAAATTTGTACATTTTTTCATATAATGCGTACAAAATGTTATTAACATATCAAATGTAAATTTTGAATTCAAACACATACTGACTTAACAGAAATTTTAGTGTAACAGATTTTTGCACGCATTATATGAAAAAACGTACAAATTTGTCAAAGCGATACCGAATTATTTCCAAAAAAAAAAGTTTCTAAACCACTGTGCACGCATTATATGAAAAAACGTACAAATTTGTCAAAGCGATACCGAATTATTTCCAAAAAAAAGTTTCTAAACCACTGTGCACTGTACATATATACTTTATAGGGTCGGAAAATTATATTGTGGAAATTACAAACGGAATGACAAACTTATATATACCCTTCTCACGAAGGTGAAGGGTATAAAAAGGAGCTCAATCTGTGATCACTCATATTTCTTTACAAAAATCGATTTTTTATATAAAAACTCAAAATATCTAAATTCACTAATAACTTGGCCAATAAGCGTTGAATAAAAAAAGGAGCTCGATCTATGATCACTCATATTTCAGACCAAAATTCGATTTTACTTATATAAAAACTCAAAATATGTACATTGATTTACATATTTTGAGTTTTTGCAAGACTTAGGGATTTGTCTGTCTGTCTGTCTGTCTGTCTGTCTGTCTGTCTGTCTGTCTGTCTGTCTGTCTGTCTGTCTGTCTGTCTGTCTGTCTGTCTGTCTGTCTGTCTGTCTGTCTGTCTGTCTGTCTGTCTGTCTGTCTGTCTGTCTGTCTGTCTGTCTGTCTGTCTGTCTGTCTGTCTGTCTGTCTGTCTGTCTGTCTGTCTGTCTGTCTGTCTGTCTGTCTGTCTGTCTGTCTGTCTGTCTGTCTGTCTGTCTGTCTGTCTGTCTGTCTGTCTTTCTGTCTGTCTGTCTGTCTGTCTGTCTGTCTGTCTGTCTGTCTGTCTGTCTGTCTGTCTGTCTATCTGTCTGTCTGTCTGTCTGTCTGTCTGTCTGTTGAAATCAATTTTCTGAAGGCCCCAGATATCTCCGGGATCCAAATCTTCAACAATTCTGTCAGACATACTTTCGAGAATTTTGCTATTTAAAATCAGCAAAATCCGTCCATAAATAACGGAGATATGAGCAAAAATCCGAGACAACCTCTGAAAATTTCATCAAAAAACACAATATAATGCATGCTTTGACAAAAAAGCAACAAAACATATGGTTGGATGTGCAAGCTTTGGGTATTTTTTTTTTTTTTTTGTGTTTTGTTTCTTTTGGCGTTGTTGTTGTTTTTTATACAACTAAACGTTTGTTTGGTTGTGTGTTGGTTTTTTTGACAAAAAATCAACAAATCGTATGTTTGAATGTGCATGCTTTGCGTATTTTGTTTTTTATACCCTTCAGCTTCATGGGAAGGGTTGTTGTTGTTGTTGTTTTTTATACAACTAAACTTTTGTTTGGTTGTGTGTTGGTTTTTTTGACAAAAAATCAACAAATCGTATGTTTGAATGTGCATGGTTTGCGTATTTTGTTTCTTTTGGCGTTGTTGTTGTTTTTTATACAATTAAACGTATGTTTGGATGTGTGTTGGTTTCATTGCCTTGCGTATTTTGTTTTTGTTTTTTCTTTTGGTATTCTGTTTCGTTTGGCGTTGTTGTTGTTTTTTGTGTTCTTGATAAATTTAGGATGCTGTAAGCTGAAAGTGGGCAATGTACATACATACCTATATACTAATTATAAAAAATAATAATGCATCCACAACAAAGGTGAAGGGTATATAAGATTCGGCATAGCCGAATATAGCACTCTTACTTGTTTAAACAAATCGAACACAAGCATTTTTTAACTTGGACAGGACAACGTCTGTCGGGTCAGCTAGTAAACCTATACTAATGACTAGGGTATTCAATTAATCGGGTTTCTGGTTTAACCGGTTAATCGAGCTAATAATTAATCGAGGTTTAGATTTAATCGGTTAATTTAAAATTATTCGATTAACCGAATAATTTATATTTTCATTTCAAATTGAAAATACAACAACGAATTTTGTATACAAAAACATAAAAAATGCCAAATAAGGTATTTGAGATCATTTTTGTAAACATATCGCCTATTTGCTGCAACAACATCATTACTCAAAATCCGTGTTTATTAGGGTATTCAAACGATTAACCGTTAATCGGTTAACCGATTAATTTTTGTCGGTTAACTGTTCGAATAATTCAAAAATGCCGATTTTCAAATAACAAAGATTGTGTGATCGCATTACTTTTTGCTACTATTTTTGAGATATTGAATTTTTAGTTTGTGATATTTTCAAAATGCCCATAGTTAGTCATTATGGACATATCTCGTTTGTACTGAAAGTAAAATTGTGTACATTTACAAGTGAATAAATAATATATTTTTTTGGAATTTATATTTATGAAGAGTAGCTTGATTGTTATATGTATGAATGTTTCATTATTGCGTTTTAGTTTTTTTGTTGTGACCCCAAAGTCCTATATATAGGACGACTTAAAAAACCACTTTTTTCAATAAATTTTTAAAAAACTTTAATTGCACTGTTTTTTATTTCTCATTTGCTTCCAAAACAATATAAAAGTAATTTTAAAATGATCAAGCTCAAGCCGTCGGCATATCTGGGTTAAATACATATCATTCCTCCCTACTTAAATAAAATCACATCCCACCTACTTCGAGTTACAATTCGCTGTCCTTCTTTCTCATTAATATTACTTTGACTGTCTGTAGGCGTTACATTTAAACCCTCACGAGTTTCAAACAAAGTTATATCCAAATTTGTATTCTTTCTCATTTGATCCGTATGTGCCTGTTTCCGTATTCCATTAACTAACACCAGGTACCTATAACTACTTAGTTTACTATTAACCTTTCCCTTTACCCATTTAACGAAATTGGAAAAAAACATTTCTGTACCATACTTCCTCGCCAACATTGAAATGTACTACTTTATTCTGATAACCTTCAGAACCGTGGTTTATTCCTACATTTGGTTCAACTGATTTTGAACTGTTTTTCGCTGTGACATTTGATTTATTAGAATTTAAATGTTCGGGGTTTATATTGAAAAATCATTTCTCCTGGTGTTAAGCCAGTTGACGAGGTCGGAGTTGTTCTATACTTTAATAAGAATCGGTCAATTCTTAGCTGTAAACATTTACCGGCCTCTTTTTGATCCAACAGTGATTTTCGCAAACCATTTTTGAAGGTTTGTACAGCTCTGTCTGCACTGCCGTTAGATTGGGGGTGGTATGGAGGAAACTTAAGAGGGATTATCATTAGATTTACAAAATTCAAAAAATTCTCTGGAGCTAAATGGTGGCCCATTATCACTTACAATACTAAATGGTAACCCAAATGTTGAAAATATTGACCGAAGTTTTTCGATTACCACAGTTGCTGTAGTTGATTCAAAAGGAATAGCCTCCATCCATTTGGAATATGCATCATACAAAATCAAAATCTGATGTCCATTTAAAGAACAGAAATCCATATGAATTCTCTCAAATGGATATGTTGTCTCTATCCATTTTGATAGATTAACCGGCTTTGAGTTTTGTGTAGACTGACAAAAATCACAATTATTATTAAAGTTTTCAATATCTTGGTCTATACCTGGCCACCATACAACTGTTCTTGCCAAAGCTTTACTTCTAACTATTGCTATATGTTGATCATGAATTAATTGTAGAACATTATTACGTAAAGTAATCGGTATCACTATTCTATCACCGTAAAATAAACACCCATTTTCAGTAGCTAGAGATTATCTTTTTAAATAATACTTTTGTTGCTCCCCTGTCATTTCTGTTGGCCAATTGCCAGTTATAATAGAATTATAAATTTGTGTCAAACATGAGTAATTTTTCTATCATTATACTATCATATTCAATACCTGTATTATAACTCATTGGCAGTCTTGATGCATTAGCCATATCCTTTGCCTTTTTATACTTATAGTCATACGAATACATTGATAAGGAAATAGCCCACATCTGAAGGCGATTATCTGCCACACCCGAAATATCTTTTCTCTCACCAAAAATTGCTCGTAAGGGCTGATGATCACTGTGTATGTAAAATTAAACCCAAAAATATATTTGTGGAATTTTTTTTACTGCAAATATAATGGCTAGTGCCTCTCTATGAAGCTGAGAATAGTTACGTTCTGCTTGATGCAAACATCACTGGCCGTTCCACACCATCAATAACATGAGACAATACTCCCCCTACTCCATATGGACTTGCATCCGCAGACACAATGATTTTCTTTGTAGGATCATAATGAGTTAATATATTTATGTTATTAACCAATCGCTTACTGCGTTGAAAACTTTCACTATGCTCTTTTTCCCATGACCACTTTACCTTTTCTTTTGTCAACTCATAAAAGCAATGTAGTTCTCCAGACAAATTAGGAATACATTTATTATAATAATTGATCATCCCTAAGTATGATTTCAATTGAGTTTTGTTGCATGGTTCTGGAGCATTAACAACGGCATCCACCTTTTGCGGGCTTGGTACTATACCTATTCCATTTATTCGATAACCCAAATAATCAATTTCTGATTTATAAAATTCGCTCTTTTCTAAATTCACCTTTACATTGTATTCTAACAACCTGTCTAAGACCCGTAACAAATTGACTTTGCAATCATCTTCAGATTTACCTCCAATTACTATATCATCAAAATAAACTTGAACATTTTCAATATTTCTTAAAATCTGATCGATTTTAGAACAAAATATCTGGGGTGCTGTTTTGAGGCCAAAAACTAATCTAGTAAATTGAAATAACCCAACATGAGTGTTGATGGTGAGCAGTTCCCTAGAACGTTCTGAAACAGCCACCTGTAAATAAGCCTCCGTTAAATCTAGTTTGGTAAACACTTTCCAACTTACTATAGATGATAATATATCATCTATACGTGGTATTGCGCTGTGTTCCATCTCTACAAACTTGTTTACGGTTCTTTTACAATCTACGCAAAGTCGAATTGACCCATCCCCTTTATTAACAATTACCAGTGGGCTGGCCCAATTTCTCCTCGTTACAGGTACTAACTGAGGGTGTGTTAGTACCTGTAACGAGGTACTAACACACATAATCTGTTAAGTTCGTGTTCAACCTTAGCTTTCAGGCTATAAGGAACGGTGTTTGCTTTGCAAAAAATAGGGTATGAATAATTTTTCAATACAATTTCCGCTTTAAAAGTTCTTATAACCGTATCGTTCGATTTAGTAAAAATCGCATTATACTTTTCCAAAAACTTCATTTTATTTAATTTAATTTCAATTCAGAATCAGTTTTTGCCAAATTAATGTTACAATACTCAGTAAAGAAATTTTTCCAACCACTAAAAATTACATCCATCCAATTTCTACCCAGTAATGGGTAGAAGTACATTTCTGTGTTTAAAACAATTAATTTTAAATTGAAATTACAACATTTAAGATTTACCTTAACCGTAAATTCTCCAAGTGTTTTAACTCGTTCCCCAGAAATTAATTTTATAGAAAGTTCATCCTTAAAAAGTTTATATTTAGAAAAATACTTCTAAAAATCTCCCTTATGAATCACGGTAACACACGCCCCTGTATCTACTTCAAATTCTATATCATTGTTCTCAATACCTAATTTAAGTTTCAAAGGTTTAATTTTAAGATATGTTATGTTATTTATATAATTACACAATTGCTCATCTTCTTCATGTTCTTCTTCCAAACTCTTAATTTTCGTTTGTCCTCTCTTCATCTTACAAAACATTTGCATGTGGCCTTGCTTTCCACAATTAAAGCAAATCACATTTTTGTAAAAATTTTGCTTCCCGTTACAAGCTTGTTTGTTGTTGCTGCCATATGAGTTGTTGCTGACTGCGCTGCTTTGTTGTTCTGATTGTTCACCTCTTCTTGACGTTCCATACCCTCTTTTTAGCAACACATTAATGTTCTCATCTTCCTCTTTGATCAATGCTACGTTCGTTGTTGTTATTTATACTCCATTTGCTAATTCTATTGCACAATTTGTGTAAATCAACTTCACTCAATAATCGTTGTTGTATTTTTTGGTCTCCAACTCCACATACAAATTGAATTAATAAGGCTTTATCCAGAAAGTCACCAAAATCACAATACTGAGCTTGTTGTTTTAGCTCAATCACAAAATCCGCCAGATTCTGACCAACAGTTCTATTAGTTTCAAAAAATTTGTAACACTCTGCGATAATATTTCTTTTTGGTTTTAAATAATTTTTTAATTTATTCACCAACTCTGCATACGTATAGTCATTTTCAGTTTTAGGAGCCGTTAAAGAAACAATTACCCGGTATAATTCTGCACCACCAAAACTGCACAAAAATCCAATCTTTTCGGGGTCTTTTATGGAATTCAATTTAAAAAGATGATCCAATCTGCGAGCATAAAGATCAAAATCTTCTCCTAGTAAAAAAGGGTCTGCAGATCCAATAAATTTCGACATTTCTACTTGATCTGCTACTTTTTCTTCATTTACTTTGTCTTCCTCCTTTACCATTTACTTGTACTTTTTTTCTTCGTCGCCAATGATAAGTTTAAACAAACAACGTGGTTTAATGCTAGTTGAAGACTGATTTAATTATTCTTATTGACATAATTGTACACATGAACTTATTAATATAAATAACTAAGAGAACCCTAAGTGATAACATATTTATTAACAGAACTTTATGTTAAATACATATCATTTATTAGATTATTAGTTTTTTCTAAAAAAAACCGACAAATTTCACAAAAAAAACTAGGTATTTTTATTTTACCTATTTTTTGACGATTTCAAAAATATTTTGCCGATTTTGCATTTTTACTTCACACTAAAAAAATATACAGAAATACACCATTGCATGAATTTGCAATGCAAATACACAAGATTGTGAATGCCGCTTATGTGTCTTGATTTTTATGCAATTTATACATCGAGTATTATCATTTGTTGTTTTATTAATGCGATTAAATTCTATATGAAATTATCTAGCGTTCTGAGTCTTTAATCCCGCCAATTATTAAAAAAAATTATTAACTACAGTACCCACTAGGGTGATCGGCCCGGTTTTTAATAACCGGTTATAACCGGTTTTTTTGGTAAGGTTGGTTTAGGTTTTTTTGAAAAGCTCACATTTTGAATATCGAAGAAAGCGGGTTTTTTTCCTCCAATAGCCGGTTTTTACTAAAAATGTGTTTTTATGAGTTTTAGTATATTAAAAACTTTAAAAAATATTCAAAATCCAAAAAAAAATTAAAACAAATACTTCAACTATTTTAGAAGACTTTTTATATTTAGAAAATGTCACAAGTGATATAGAAACCCTGAAAACTTACTCAATGCATTGTTTTCTATATGTCCTACAAGTACACCGAGTAAAAGATAATTTTCAATGTCTAGTTTTATACAAACAAAAAAATATACTCCAAAGCATTTATACTGTGTTTTAATTATCCCTAAGAGATTATTTTACCTTCGTAAGGTCTTCAAATTTACTGACGTTAACGATCTTCGGGTTAAATTTGACACAAATAGAAAATAGATTTAAAAAAAAACCTATCGTAGTTGTTGACATTTGAAACTAAATTAAAGTCATAAAATATCAAAAATATCAACCAATAATTTTTAGAAAAATTTTTTGAAGGATAAGAAAAACATGGCTTTGGTATTTATCCGTGGAATCCCAGTTTTCATTCGTGTATAATATTAGAGCTATCAGAGATATATTGCCAATTTGTTCTAAAAAAAGCTCTGAAAATATGTAACTTAATTGTGCGTAACAAAACACCTTAAGTCTAAACAAGTTTATAGATATTTTTTTGCCAAATTGTTTTTCTAAAAACCTAACGTAGTTGTTGACTTTTGAAATTAAATAAAATTCATAAAATATCAACCACTCACTTTTAGAAAAATGAAATATTAATTTCAAAATGGGTCAAATGGGATAGAAGAAATAATCAAAATTGTTTTCCTCACTATTATTTTAATAAATAAAACTTGTTTCTTCTTATTTCTAGGCGTTTTAATATTTTTCAAAAAAAACCGGTTAACCAGTTATTATAAAAAAACCAAAACCGGTTTATTTAAATTGCAATTTTTCGAAGAAACCGAATACCTAATTTTTCACTTCCTCACTTTTCACTAAATTTGTTCTTAATTATAAAGATCGGGAGAGATGGAAACCTATTATCGTTTCCAAACAAACTGAAATTTTAAATTTTAACTGCGAATATCTCGTAAACTATAAGTGATAAAATATAGCCATAGCACTGTTTATTTGTAGGTCACCTTTTGAAATCGTAGCGACAGAAATAATTTTGAATTATTCATATACCCCAGATTTTTTAATATGCCTATATATTAATTGTGTTTCTTTCTTTTTGAACGGGGATAGTTTGTTGAAGGAAAGGTGATGAAAGAATGAGAAAAGCTTGGATTTGACAACTGTGTAATTGAGCGTTATATTTGTTATTAGTACAGGGCGCTGAACAGTGGGAGAAAACCCTAATTTAGTGGAATTAAATTCGCATCTTCTAAACGCTTGGCCAAATTAATTTCATTTATATGGAAATATTGCAGGCAAGGGGGTAAGCTAATAAAGTAATGCAATATGGGTACTGCTACTACAGTAGAATGAGCGGGAGAGGCTGCTAAACTACACTACCTCGGAAGAAATTCTATACTATTCAATTCTAAGAAATTATTTTAATATATCTTTCAAAAAATTAAAATTTTATAATTAATTTTATTTATAGCAAGTAACTTTTAAATCTATAGATTTTGGACATTTACCCTATTGCCGACATAGGTTGAAATATTCATATAAAATTAAACTTTCACTAGGAAGTAAGGATCCAACAAAAGTTGCATAACATCATTCGATAACGGTTCCACTTTTTTATAGCTTGCAGATGAAGTTCTGGACAATGTGGATATAACACAGCGTTAAAACAAATATATTAATATTGACATAAAACGCTTTGCAAATGTTATATTTTTAATCTAAATAAAGAACTACCATATTTAAAAGGACTCATAATTTTATGTCAAATTTGGTATATGGGCATTTGTTTTTTAGCAACTTGTAAGTAGTTAGAATTATATAAATTTCATTTTTATATAATGTAATTACCAATAGCACTTCTTATATACAATCTTAAAAAATAAGGAACAAATTTAGTACGAGATTTTACATCGTCTCAATGATAATAATTTCTTAAAAAAATTATATAAATTCACCTCGCACTTTTTCGCAGCTGAATTTTTCACCATATGTAGTTTATAATATAGCCTTGATATTGGTAATTCAAAAAGTAAAAAAAAATTCTATTAGAATATGGCTATTGGTTATCACAAACAGCGGAAAATATATTTTTATTTTTCTGATTTACCAAGCCTCATATTCCATCTACATAAAAAAAGTAAAAATACAACTTAAAGAAAACCTTGTACTATCCTGCTTAATAACAACTTTGGAAACAATTCTTCATAAAAAAAATTTCTGAAAATTTTTTTACATTTAAATAGTTGCCAATACCAGACCACTGAAGTTATTAATAAATATTAAATATTTTTAAGTACAGCAACAACTATAGATTGAAACTACATAACAATAAATCAAATATGCCAAAGTTTTATTTTTATTTTGTCACTAAATTGTTGATTTCTCCCACAGTGCGCTGTGATAAATATTAGTTATTAAAAAATATATATTAAAAATAATAATTATTATAAACTGATGTTGTTGATTGGCAGCGGCCGCAAATACCATATCATGCTTAATGATCAAACGCGCTAACCAATTAAGCCACAGCTCCCTCGTATCCGACTTTGGGGCCCTTATTGTTTAAAGTCCAAATTTAAAACTGAAACTCTGCTACGCCTCCTCGGAAATCAGACTATCAGTTTAGAAGTTACATATTTATTTCCTCTTTTTTTCATTTCCCCCACCGTGTCTCGTCCGTCTCAAGCTGTAGTTCCAAATGGTTCGGTTTGTTTATATGCGTCAATTGATCTAAAATCTTACGTTATGTATTTTATAAATGATATGAAATAATATGAAATTTACTTATAACTACTTAATATGTATAAGTAGTTATAAATAAAGGTAAACCCTCTAACCCACAAACTTTAAAACAGCTAAAAAAAAGTTGTCGAATAATTTTGTTTAGGGTAAGAACAGCCATCAGAAACTAATTTGCAAATTAAGTTTAGGAACCAGGTGCAAAAAGGTGAAAAGTGTCTTAGGGCATTGTTTCCGGTTTAGGTGTAAAAAACAATACGATGTAAACATTAATTATGATACGATTTTATTGAAAAAATAATGAAAAAGATACTTTCTACGATAAATGAAGGTCGCATTTTGAGAAACACACTGTGACTTTTTGCATAGTTTGCACCATCTTTTTTGCATAACCAGATTGGAAAGTGGTCGATACTGTCATAACGGACGTCATTAACTGGATGTTTTGCTTTTTCGCCAACTTTTGAACTTCCTGGCTGTGAATCTTCTTGTGGAGTACCAAATGACCATGAGTCAAGGCGGATAATTTAATCCATCTGCCGTCTCTATCTACCATTCTTATAATTTTTTTATATAACAAAAAAGTAAAAAACTATCAAATATAACACGCCGATAAAGTTATCCGCAACCTGCAACAGTGCCCTGAGGCACTGTTGCAACACACTTTTTGTTAGTTGTTTAACATTTATAAATTCATAGACTGAAATAAGTAAGATTCCTTTTAAAAAAATTATTTCGAATAAATCGATCAAAAAGTTAGTAAAACTTTGATTAAAAAAAAATCACACACAAAATTTGACATGCTTAAATTATGACATCACTCACAAAACAGCTGACAAAACAAAAACTAAAAGTCAGAATGCATTTCGACCTTCATAAATAACATAAATAACTTTTAAACATAATTATTGACTTTTCCATTCTAAATCACATACAATTTTCATTTATTACAATCAGTTTAGGGCACTGTTGACGTCACCGAGCTTAAGAGAATTTTTTTAAGAGAGCCATGTCGCCATCTGTGTTTATTTCTTTATGCACACCAGTGTTGCCAAAACTTTAAGACCATATCCCACCAGATTGCACTTAAAATAACGCCAGAAACCACTCAATCTTTAAATAAAACCACTGATTAAAACCGCTAAATAAAAAATTTAAATAAATTTTAAATTAAAATGTCTGCCAAAAACGTTATATACTAAAATTAATTAAGATTAATCCATTAGAAATTATAATTTTGAGTATATTTCTGATGTACCAACCAAATTTAAAAACTTTCATGAGACTTCATAATCGTAGCAGCACTTTTCATGGCGACGAAGGCAATTATTAATAAACATTATTGAAATAGATATACTTTACTGTCAAAATTCTATTAACCATCTGAAATTGCAAACGAGTTCTTAAGTTTGATTTTACAATATTAAGCTGACTAAAAACTCGATCCACTTCCGCATTTGACCATGGTATACAAATAATTTTCAAAGCTTAAACCAAAATTATGTAGTATATGAATGATTTGTCCATATAATAATGTAGATGTTACTGAAAATTGTCTGGACAACATACAAATTGTTCCAAATACGGAATGACATCTTTTTTATTGAAATACATTATTTATTGAAAAACTATCAATTTTTTTACAAAATGTCTCGGTTTTTAGAAGCAAAAAGTAAATGCAATTACCTTAGAATCAATTGCTTCAACAACGATATACAAAAATGTACAACACATCGTCTTATTTATGATTCCTTTTCAGACATATTTCCATTGCATTTGTATTTTCGTATTTCTGTTTCAAACTGATAACCTATATAATAGGGTATTCAATTAATCGGGTTTCTGGTTTAATCTGTTAATCGAGCAAATAATTAATCGAGGTTTAGATTTATTCGGTTAATTTAAAATTATTCGATTAACCGAATAATGTCTATTTTCATTTTAAATTGATAATACAACAACGAATTTTGTGTACAAAAACATAAAAAACAGCAAATAAGGTATTTGAGATAATTTTTGTAAACATATCTCCTATTTGCTGCAATAACGTCATTACTCAATATTCGTCTTTTTTGAACTCAGTAATACAATCATTCATACAGTTTTATCAGTTTTCAAAAAGTCTGTTTTTTATGTGAGAGTGTTTTTTGTTGTAAACATCAAAATTAAAATTCATGTTTTCTCGTATACCTATTTGATAAGTATAAATTTTAGTTAAATACAGGTTAGAAAGATATTAACATCTACTATTTAAATTTCTGAAATCGCATGATTTGTTGAAAATTTATTTAAGAAATAGTAAAATGTCATTAAACATTCAAAGGCGTTTTTCTCGAACCGACGTTTTTTGAATTATGACGTTGTTGCAGCAAATGAGCGATGTGTGAGGTTTTTAGGGTTTTAGTGAGATCTTCTGAAATAATCTTTTATAAAAAGAATATAATTTAAACGATTTTTTTCTTTAGATTTAATAAAACTTTTCTTGGAAAAGAATTCTCTGGCTGATTGTATACATATGTTTCAGAAATCAAAAGCATGATAAAGAATACTCCTTTTCGGATTGTTTAAATTTTGATTAATTTAATATGTAGTTTCGTTTATTTATGATAAAAGACTCATTTCAAAAAAAAGTTTCGTCTATACATGTAAATACAAACAAAGTTTCAAAGACATGTAAATTAAATACAGTGAGTGTCACTCAAAATCGTACAACATATTTTGTTTTTTAAATATTATGAAATTATACAGGCAATAATAGGTGATTATATAAAAAATTAAAAGTAATTTTATTAATTGGAACAAAAAATATGTATTTCAACAAAAAAGTTAACAAAACCTCAATTCGTTAAAAAAATATTGATGAAAATTAAAGAACATCACAAAATTCATATTTCACTTAAATTCGTACAATTATATTAAATTATAATTAAAACTTTAAAAATTAAAAAAAATGTTAATATTAAATAATCCTAATACTTTGTAGGGTATCATTTGCTATTTTTTAGTGCATTTACGATTTTAAATGAAGCGTTGATATTCTGGGCACTGACAGTCTTACCCAATTTTTTTATTTGTGGATAAGGGCAATTAAAATTATACCCAATTTTCTGATAGGTAATAGCACACACAATATAAAAATAGCATTTTAAAATATTTCCAAAACATCCACTTTCTAAAACTAATGAATAAAATTTGACTACGATGGTGTACGATTTTAAGTGACATTCACTGTATGTCAGTTCTCTGAAGGAAACCTGGGGATAAGTGTCTCCAAGTCACCAGTTTTGTCGACTATTTAGCGACATTGTCAACGAAGACGACTCTTCCATCTGTTATGAATTCATACCATTTCGTTTTTTAATTTGTTTATTATTTATATCTACTTCAGAAAAGTACCAAAAGTGTAGATTAGAATTACTAAAATGTACTAGTCAATAGTAATATCGTCAGTAGTAGACTTAAAATGACACGCACGTGTTAAATGTCTATAGTAAATAGCATTGTCTGGGGTAAAATAAGTCACTAGTACTGGTGACTGTGTCAATAGTAAGTCAGTATAGTTTCACTATTGACACTTCCTGCAGGGTTGTTATACATACTCACTAATGTTTATTGGATTTTCAAAAAATATCTAATTTCAATTTGAAATTTGTATTTGAATTGAAAGGCAAAAATAAATACAAAAAATGTGTTTAAAGTGCAAAAAGTAGGAATTTCGGTTAATCGACACAAATTAATCGGTTTATTTGTTATTTGAAAATCGGCAATTTTAAATTATTCGAACAGTTAACCGTCCAAAATTAATCGGTTAACCGATTAACGGTTAATCGAATTACATTAACCCTACTATATAACTATTAGGCTTAATGTAATTTTCAAAACATTCCATTTGGAACTGTCTTTCTGTTAAGTCAGTAAGGCGCCTAGATTTTTTTAGATACATATATGCAAAATACCATTTATCCATAAAGCTAGGTACTCTGTTAAAAATTTCGTGCGAAATGCTGTCAAACTACATATAAAATATTTGGAATGAAATATATGCGAAATAATTTCGCAAAAGCAGTACTTTGTTTTTATTGTGGAAAACATGTGAAATACATCTGGCAACCTTATTTTTCCACACGAAATAACATATGCAGCACTTCTTTCGCACGAAATTAAAACTAACAGCTAGCTGTCAAACAGCATATAAAATTTTTCGCATGAAAAAACCATAATTTTTCGCAAATATGAACAGAGTACTAGGCTTAAACCGTAAAAAAAAAAATCGGCATACACTTAAAAAATGTTTGAAAAATTTTATTATTTTAGTTTCGTGTAAGTAAATCAGTCATGGGCAAACACATACCACCATGAGTATATTTGTGTGCGTTAAGCAGCAGAGAGATGACTGACTGCACTGACTGTAATAAAAGAGAGAAAATCATAAACATAAAAAAATCCGCAACATAACCTTGCTTCTACAAATGCTAAACAGCAACTGATTTGATTTTGATCTCTGAGATCGTAACAAAGCAACAAACAAGTGGTCATTTCAGTAAAACACAGACACACTAATACACACAAGCTTATAGTGTAGGTGTGTCAACAAAGCGTCAGCAGAATTGTTTGGCCTATGCACGCGTGCATTAGAATCCCAATTTTGCTCGTGACTGAAGTAAATACAAGATATAAAAAGAGCTAAAAACCACCAACTGAAAATATTTTGCAGCTAGAAAAACCACTTAGCGGTTTTTTCTGAAAAATACCCGCTAACGAGAAAAAAATACCTCCAGATTTAGCTGAAAAACCACCGTTTTGGCAATACTTAATCAGTCAACTATTAATCAGTCTAGCTTGAGAACTCAAACAAGCAGGTTGTGTATCGTGTTTTTATCGCACAATTTAAGAATCAGTGTGCCAGTGAAAAAAAAAATGTCCCAACTTTTAAAGATGTATGATGAGATTTTTAATTGGGAAAAAGAGACGAAAGTTTACTGGCAACACCGATTCGTGGTGAGAGTGTATAACTAATATAATCGTAAAATGCAATAGTATAGGTTGCCTTTCCCTGAACTAAAGTCACCGTTAAATTTAAAAAAAATATATCTTTTTGAGATAATTGGTGTTTTGTAAGGCATGCCTTGAGGCGCTCTAGCGGGTTAGAGGGTTATAGTCTATTTTTTATTTATAATAAATGGTTTTTGTGATAGGAATGAAATTTCAAATAAAATGAAATGCAAAAAAGTTATATGTTTATTAGAGTTCATTTGTGACCAGGTCACTTCATTTGTTTTCGGGTATCATCATTTTTCTGAAGGTTTTTGCGCAAATAAAAATAATGGCGTCCTTTTTTTTGGGAAAATTTTCACTCCTTGTGGTGGTTCAACGCATCTAAAGACTCGCATTTTGAGCACATTTTTCTGTAGAGCAAAAACGGTTGAATATATTGCAAATCTGATTTCACCAGTCGATTGTGCATCAAAAATTAATACAATTGATGTTTTTTGAGTCATTAAAATAGTTCCAAAAACCCACAACAGGGGGCGCAAAAAAGTATTTTAGATTTTTTAAATATATGTACACGATGAAAGGGCATTTGAAGCTTATCAAAATGTTACCAATATTTCCTTTATATCACAATCCGTTAAAAAGTTATGTTTCTTTAAAAATGTTTTGCTAAGGCAAACTAATAAAAAAATTTCTAAATTTTTTTTTTACCAAATATTATTCTCTTGTTAAATAAATAACTTTGAAGTCACATAACTTTTTAATGTTTATTTTTAACGTTTTTCGAAGCTTAAAATGGCTTTTCATCGTGCATGTTTAATAAAACTAAAATTCTTTTTGTTATTTTTTTATGAGATTTGCGCCCCCTGTTTTGGGTTTTTGGAACAATTTTTAAGGATTCAAAAAGCATCAATTATATTAATTTTTGATTCAGAATCGACTGGTGAACTCAGATTTGCAATATATTCAACCGTTTTTGCTCTACAGACAAATGTGCTCAAAATGCGCGTCTTTAGGAGTGAAAATTTTCCAAAAAAAGGACGCCATTATTTTTATTTGCAAAAACCTTCAGAAAAATACCCGCAAATCAAATTTTTGAAATTAACTCTAATGTTTATATCTCATTATTCTGCAAAAATATTAAAAAAAGAATAAATTTGTTGCATAAAATCAATTTTTTAAGACATGCATTTCACTATGTTATTCCTTTAAGAAACATTATATAGAAAAAAATTTAAGTATTATTATTAAATAATATTAATAAAAAATCTATTAAAACCTGTTAAATTATTTTTTTTAACAGGTTTTATATATATATATTTTTAAATTATATATATATATTCTCTTCTCTTTTTTGTTTTTTAGGTAAAATGTATGTTAGACATCCTGACACCTATTTGCCACCTTTAAGCAATCTTAGCGAAACCGAAGGAGAAAGTTCTACGAATGACAGATGTACAAAAAGCAAATCAGATTTGGAATATTCTAAAAGAAAGTTAAGTGGTAAGTAATTAATATTCACCCAAATAATCGAATGGTCTTTTCAAATAATTCCTGTATTTGGTTGACGAATATTCTTCATTTAATTTATAAAATATTAATAAAACAAATATATGTGGGATGACTGACTGATAATCGCATGCTTTGGTATTTGTGTTATCCTAAAGCGACCAGATTTTGAAAATGAAAATAGATGACAGAAAGAAAAATTTAAAAAATTTGTTTGAATTCAACATTTTTTCAATATTTTACAGAAAAATTTACGTTCACATGTATGTATATTAGGGTGGCACCCCCAGTTTGGTGAACATTATTAAAAAAAATCATCCTGAAAAAATTTTAGGTAAATCCGTTGGGGTTAAGACTGTAAGGAACCTCCGGTTACTCCGGGTTTGAAGCTGGGGTAGCACTCAGCCTAGTCCAGGGTCCTTAACATAAAACTTTAAAAACATTTTTCTTTGTTTATTTTTTTCACTTCAGTTTATATATTGAGCCACAAATGCTTCTTTATTGAGAACAATTTGCTGTTGCTCCGTGAACTCCCGGGTGACACGTACCGATGCCCTATCACTCCTGTCCACTAGTTCCTACTCTCAAAATATTCTAGAATGTAATTCTAGAATCTACACTCGTCCCTGATTTTTCCGAGTGTTACTTCCAAGAGAAATATCTACCATTCTTGTCCTGAGCCAGTGCCCTAATCTCCTCCCTCCACGGATGTAAATCTGTTTTGGGCAAGGTAGGATGTAATCCGCCTTGTTTTGCTGATTGTAAACCAGCGCCCTGTTCTCACTATACAAAGGATCGGTGTTACCAAATCCGAATTTTGAACCGGTAGCTGTTGTAACAAAATTCATCTCAGTTGTTTGATCCTCTGTGTGTGTTACTCTGTTTGTTTGTGATGCGGACTGCCTGTGTGTGTTGTATTGCTGGTATGTATTGTGTTTGTTGTATTTCTTGGCTACTTCCTTCTTTGTCTTGTGTCCTCTTTAATACGGCTGAATATCTTTTCTCTCTCTTGACTACCCTCTCTTGACTTCTCTCTGTGACTCCTCTCTGTTGACTTCTCTCTCTGTTGACTCCTCTCTGCTGACATCCTCTGCTGTTGATATTCTGCTGTAGACACTCTGTTGTTTATTTTCGCAGCCAGTATTGTACCCACCACCCCCACCTGTACGGCTCGTATGACCTCCTGTACCCCATCGTCCTCCGGTTCTCTGAAAGTAAATTAAACCCAAATATTGGCGGATGTAATCCGCCCCACTATGATGGATGTCATCCACCATCTGCCCAATAAAACAATAATAGTTTCTTTCAATTCATTATATTAACTAATTCTTTCTTATAATTTTATTTTGTGTGGGATCAAATTCCTTGAAGTTTTTGGGTCCTCACAAAACGTGCCGCAAGCCCTCTGAAGTTTTGAGATGCATCTACAAGGCGAAAAGATTTCTATTATTTTAAATTAAATTGAAAAATTAACTTTTTAATGGCAAAATTTTTACAAAAACTGAAAAAAATGCATTTTTCCCCTTGTAGATGCATCTCAAAACTTCAGAGGGCTTGCTGCACGTCTTAACCCCAACGGATTTACCTAAAATTTTTTCAGGATGATTTTTTTACTAATGTTCACCAAAATCCAACTTTCGTATATTAAGTGCCACCTTAATATACATACATGTGAACGTAAATTTTTCTGTAAAATATTGAAAAAATGTGAACGTAATTGTCGATCTAATGAGATATAAAAAACCGAAATTGGTCTAAAAATTTTAAAGTTATTAAAAATTCGCCAGGCTATTAAGGTGTCTCAGGCAACTAGAACCAGAAATGTAGGAACAAAATTAACATATTTTGATAAATATTAAAATAAAAGCTAATTTTTACTTAAAATATGTCCATATTTACGTGTATATGAGATTTTGTCTTCGTAGGATACCGTTAAACTATTCGCAGATATGACCAAAAAATAAACATTTTTAACGGCAGTTTCAAAACTCCATTTTCAAATTTTTAAACATTTTGTTAAACTAATTTCAGAATTTTTTTATCATCTCATTGGGATTTTTTGAGAACATAATAGGGAATAAAATTATGAAAATATCTGTACAATGTTATTATTTAATAACTTTTTTATTTAATTAAAAGATTTAATATAATTTTTCATTTATTTTAATATATATATATATATATATATCTAATTGATGTTTCTTCGGCTGCAGCTAATTAATTATGTCCTTTTGCCAATGATCGCTGTCGAATCGTTGGTTTCTTTTTTTTTTCTTTTTTTTTTTAATTATTATTTTTTTAGTGATGCCAACTTATTTTTTATAAATATGTCATGACATACATATTTATTTCTTAGATATTTATGTTTAGATATTTATTTTAACATATATTGTTTTGTCGCAACACCGCCCGCTTTGCAAGACTATGTTTAATTATTAGTCTGCAATTCATTAAATGGAAGCGGAGCTAATTTTTGTATTGGCCTTTTATATAAACCGCCTTTTGTTTTTACTGTGGCCACTCGAACCATTCCATCGCTGCCGACTTCTACGGACTCTACTTTGCCGAGTACCCACTTCTGAGGAGGAAGATTATCTTCGTGGACAATAACGACGTCGCCGACTTTGAGGTTGTTGTTGGGTGTTCTCCATTTGGCTCGTTATTGTAAGTCCCGGACATAGTCCCGCTGCCACACAGCCCAAAAGTGTTCCTTGAGCGATGACAGCAGCCGAAAACGCTTCAAGGAGCCGTCCTTCGATTTCTGGCAGCGCTTTGAGCGATGACCCTATTAACAAATGACCTGGGGTGAGAGCTTCTCCGTCGTTGGGGTCTTCTGATATAGCCACGATTGGCCGAAAATCGAGAACGGCTTCGACGTCGATTAGGGCTGTGGTCAATTCTTCGAACGTTAAGTTCGCTTTGCCGATTGTTCCAAGCAGTAACGATTTCGCGGACTTCACCGCTGCTTCCCACAACTCTCCGAAGTGAGGCGCTCGTGGCGGTATGAACTGAAATTCCACTCCCCGTTCTGATGTTGCCTCTTGAACTCGTCCTTGTCCTTATCGTTCCATACTCTGGCGGTTCCGACGAAATTTGTGGCGTTGTCGCACCATATCTTTTTCGGAAGTCCTCTTCTACCCACAAACCTATTTAAAGCAGAGAGAAAAGTATCAGTTTGCAGATCTGACAATGCTTCCAAATGAATTGCTTTAGATGCAAAACAGACAAATACAGCAATATGAGTCTTTACTGGAGGTCTTCCCCTAATTCTTAACGTCGTAGATACTGGACCACACAAATCTACACCACATACCCAAAAAGGTCGACAACCAATTATTCGATGCTGAGGCAAATCGGCCATAATTTGTGCAGCTAATTTTGGCCGAAAATAAAAACAGGACATACAATTGTTTACTGTTTTTCGAGCAAGTTTACGAGCATTTATTACCCAAATTCTCCCACGCGAGATTCCTATTAATGCCCTAGGTCCTGCGTGACAGTTTGATTTATGTAATTCGAAGAAAAATATTTCTATAAAATGGGATGTTTCCTTTACAATTAATGGATATTTAGAATCATAGGGAAGCATTGATTTGCTTAATCGTCAGGCAACTCGCAATAAGGAAATGTTTATATTATCCATAGCATATTTTTGCATGAACGGATTTAATTTCTGTATATTAACCTGCTTTTTTAGCGCAGCTTTCGACAATATTTTAATTTCTTCGTAAAATTCAACATTTTGAATCATTTCAATGATCTTTAAAAACGCAAAATGAAGTTCGCTTACACTAAGTACTTTTAAACTATCATTAAGTTGCTTATTTGAACGCCATTTATTTTTTACACCCTTAACAAATCTTAAAATGTATGCAAAAATTCGAATAACTTTTCTAGATGAAGATTTATTATCAATCATTTCGTATATTCGATTTGAAGCATTTGCGCCTTCAGAACTTTGATCTGGAGAAAGATTTTTACTTAATATTAAGGTTCCCATTGTCCTAATTTCTACCGTCTTTTTCTTTTCTAGTAGCAAATATTCTGGGGAAAGCTCGAAATGTGAATTCTTGGGCCAATTTTCAGGTGTTTCTTTCAGAAATGACGGTCCCGAAAACCATGTTGACTGTGTGAGTTCATCAACATCGCATCCACGCGATACAATATCAGCTGGATTATGTGCCGATGGTACATATCGCCAAACAGCATCTGAAGAATTTTGCTGTATTTCTGATACGCGGTTACTAACGAATGTATGTAGAGAAGTTGGATGAGTTTTGATCCAATGAAGCACTATCTCTGAGTCACTCCAAAATGTTATATCTTGAATCATATATTTAGATAATTTTGACTTTACTACATACCATAATTTCGTTAACAAGTGTGCAGCCCATAAGAATATTTAAATCTAAACGAGGTAATGTCTTAACTTTCTTAGAAGGTGCAACTTTGGACTTAGCAACTAGAAGTCGTGCGATTCGACTTCACAAGCATTTGACATAAATACAACATCCATATGCGCTCATAGATGCGTCTGAAAATCCATGTATTTGTGTTTTAGATTTCAATGTTGTTCCAACAAATCGAGGTATAATTATTGAATTTATTTGTGTTAATACACGCTTGAAGTTTTGCCATGTAATATCTAAATTTTGAGGAATTATTTCATCCCAATCCAGATTTTTTTCCCAAATTTCTTGTAACAAAATTTTTGCCTTTATTACAATAGGAGCTAGTAACCCAAGAGGGTCAAATAATCGGGATGAAATAGACAGTATGTTTCGTTTAGTGGATGAAAGATGTTCAAACTTATTTTCCAATTGGAAACACAATACATCTTCATTAGGTTTCCATATTATCCAAAGCGCTCTAGTTGATTCAGAGTCATTTAACTCTAAGTGCCTCACGAGCTCATTACCTTTAAATTCGTTACAATTTGAATACCACTTAGCCAAAGAAAATCCACAAGAACTTAATATTTGATTTACCTTTCTCCGAATTTCATTTAATGTATTAATTTCGTCTGCCCCTGAAAGCAGATCATCCACATAAAAATCATTGGCTATAACATGTGATCCCAGAGGAAGTACATTTTTGAAAATATCACTTATTTCTTTAAGGCATCGAATCGCAAGAAATGGCGCTGTAGCAGTACCATAAGTTACTGTATTTAGTTTATAAATTTGTATTGGTAAATCTGGATTTTCTCGCCATAAAATTAATTTAAACTTGTGATCGTCTTCATGAACTCTGACTTGTCATACATCTTAGTTATATCAGCCGTAATAGCAAATTTATTCAAACGAAATTTCAATAATATTGAGAACAAGTCATCCTGTATTGTAGGACCAATCATAAGAGTATCATTTAGTGATTTCTGAGTTGACGTTTTACTTGATGCGTCAAATACTACTCTCAGTTTTGTGGAGGTACTATGTGCTCTTATCACGCATTGATGCGGAATAAAATAATGGGACAAAATTGGAACAAGATTATCAACTAGCGACATGTGGCCAAGATTTAAATATTCTTTCATGAAGGCTACATACATTTCTTTCATTTTGTAATCCTTAGATATTCTTCGCTCTAGATAAAGAAGACGGCGTTTTGCAATTTCATAAGAATTTCCTAATATTCTTGGGTCTGTCTTAAAGGGCAATCTTACTTCAAATCTACCATCGGCAAGTCGACGAGTAGTTTTATCAAAATAGCGTTCACACAATATTTGTTCTTCTATCATTCTAGAGCACGTAGGAACTTGCTCTAGTTCCCAGAATTTCCTAACTAAATTATCGAGGGCCTCCAAATTTTGTTCCTTTTCATTAAGCGTTATCTGACAAAATCGGGACTGTTTTCCACTATTATCCAACCCACACGTGCCTGAAACAATCCAACCGAGAAGAGTTTTATGTAAAATAGGTAATGCGGGGCCTAATCTTATCTGTCCCGCTAACATCAACTCAAAAAAGGATTCTGCTCCTACTAATATATCTATTTTTTGAGGCCTATTAAACTTTGGGTCTGCTAAAATAACATTGGCAGGGATTCCCATACCACTACTGTCAATATTGGCCTTGGGTTGTTTACTAGTTATTGTTTTAATAAAATAAAACTAAGCATTGAACTCAAAATCATTTACACAAGATTTAACATAAGTTTCAAGACAGTGCTTAATTTTTCGATTATTATTTCCTACGCCAGTGCAAGTTGTTGAGCAACTTCTTCTGTTATTAAATTAATCTGCGACCCAGAATCTAAAAGTGCTCTAACTAATTTATAATTACCACATTTGTCCTTAATTTGGACAATAGCAGTGGCTAAAATTACTTGCCGTTTTCATAAACACACATTGTAGTTGCACTTCGATCATTCCTTTGGTTCGCTTGTGAACATGTAAATTGTGCAATATTACGACTTATAGCACCAGTAGAATTCGAATTTATATTATTATACGTACGTTGGGCTGAACTATTATTTTGTATAGCAGACAAATCATTACGTTGAGCATTCTTATTAGAGCTAAGAGAACATTGTGCTGAACTATTATTATCAATAGCAGCGGATTCAGACTGTCTAATCAACTCGTCATTGTGCAACAAAACGTGATCAGGTCTTTGACATAAATTACAACGTGATGAACGACATCTTCGTACTGAATGGCCAAACCGTAAACAATTTATACACAGTCCTTTTTTCTTTGTAAACTCAAATCTCTGTTTCACTGTCAAACTTGAAAATATTGAGCAAGAACTAATAAAGTGTCCTTTGCCAGAACAAAAAGAGCATTCATCTACTTTTGGCTCTGTACATGTAAAAGAAAATGTAGAATTTCTTTTCTCCCTAAAATTGTTATTTCCATTATTTACTTTTGGTCTAATTGACCTACTTGAATTCTGTTCAATTCTCGATGGCTTATCCTCATTTATTTCCAAAAATTGACACCGTTTAATCAAAACTGAAGCGCAGTCGTCCCATTTAGGTAATGTTTTATAATCTAATTGCTCATCACACTTTTCCTTTGAGCCAGAATCCAATTTTGTCATAACTAAATGAATAACTATTGCGTTAGTAATGTCCTTATCTGACCCAATATGTGAGAGAGAATCCAAAATTGCTGAAACCGTATCTACAATGTTTCTTAAAAAATCCATTTTCCTTAAATTGAATAGTGATACTATATGATCCTGAAATATCAAACAATTATTATCATACCTCTCTGAAAGCCTCTGCAAAGCGCTAAAATAATTTTCTTCATTGACCTGAAAATCCTTTACTGTACATAGAGCGTCATCTTGAAGGCTGTTTATAAGATGATTAAACTTTTCAATAGTAGACAAAGTTGGATCATCGTTAACCAAATTATTAAAACATGAAATAAAATGTCTGTACTCAGAATATTTTCCACTGAACTTTGGTATTTTCAGGTAAGTTAAACGATTTGCAGGTGGTAATGATAAACCCATAGTGCAATCATGATTTAAACTTGATCTACGATTACCTAGTTTTGATAATAATAACTTTTCAATTTCAGTCTGATAAGCCATCAATTGTTTTATATATGAGTTCAAAATCTCTAATATACACTGAACGTAAATTGTATTTAATGAAGCTGAACCATCGATATACATATTTTTTATTCTAGTTATATTACCCTTTGCCGACGATCGTTGCTTTTGCAACGTTGAAAGATTTTCGGCCTCAGACATATTTTATAAATGGATTCTCACTAAAAATCCTAAAAAAACAAAATGTTTTCTTTATTCCCTTGTTTGCAACTAAAATTTTCTTCCACTTAATTTACACACAATTTATTATATTTTTATTTTACTTTCTTCTTTTTTCATAAAATTTAACAACTTCAACAATAAAACAACTTTTATTTATAAATTAATAATTTTAGCACGTTCTGAATATCCAATTTTTAAATGAATTTTCTTTTGTTTATACAGTATTCCACAACGCAAACAAAAACAACAACGAAAAGATTGTTTGATGGGTTAAACTGTAACAAAAAAAATATTTTATAATTTTTTAAATTTGGATGAATGTGTAGATTTTGTGTAATTTTTAAGTTGGATGATTGAATGGAATGATTAATAAGGGTTGTTATGGACAGGTTCAAGTGTGTGAATTAGAATGTTTAAGTTAGATAAAATGTGTGGGATGGTTATTAGGGGTTATGTTTTGGTGGACAAAATTCGTCTGTGTATGTGTGGGAATGTGTGTTTTATAATTGGTTTGTAATATGTATGATTGTGATTAAAATATACCACCTTTGTTATTGATGAGTTTGTACTTGCTTAGCACTTGGTAAAAGCACCCACCACCGGCAATCACAACTAACAAACAGCAATTACTACCGGCAAACAGCAATCAGTACCGGCAAAGATCAACACCACTAGCAACAGGAATCACTACCGGCTAACAGCAATACCACTAGCAATAGGAATCACTACCGGCTAACAGCAATACCACTAGCAATAGGAATCACCACCAGCAAACACCAACCACTACTAGAAAGCAGCAACCACCACCAGCAAAAATAATTAAATTTAATTATTTTTTATTTTTTTACGTTGGGCGCCAATGTACAATGTTATTATTTAATAACTTTTTTATTTAATTAAAAGATTTAATATAATTTTTCATTTATTTTATTTAAAAATTCAGTGCAATATATCTAATTAATGTTTCTTCGGCTGCAGCTAATTAATTATGTCCTTTTGCCAATGATCGCTGTCGAATCGTTGCTTTCTTTTTTTTAATTATTAATTTTTTAGTGATGCCAACTTATTTTTTATAAATATGTCATGACATACATATTTATTTCTTAGATATTTATTTTAACATATATTGTTTTGTCGCAACAATATCTTTTATAGTTTTTCCGTGCCTGCGATTTAAATTTTGAAAATTTCGAGAAAAACCAATTATAAGGCCATTTTTGGGCGTATAAGCTCTATTTCCTTACTATTATAAATTTTAAGTAAAACCTATTCAGAATATTATACCCAAATAATTCGAAATAGACTCTGAAAGTTTTATTAAAATTGCAAAACGTTAAACCTTAAATCGTGAAGGTCAAAGGTCAAATTGTTCAATATTTGGAATTTCTAATTTAAAGATAGCGGAATGTAAAAATTTGATTTTAACACGCCCCTCCGCCCTCAGACCGAAAATCAAAAATCTGAAGATTCACTGAAAATTTGATAAAAATCGGTCCAGCCATATCTCCGGAACCGCCGATTTCATGCAAACTTCGCATAAACCATCTACAGACCATCCCCAACGTTCCTTGAAATTTTGGTTAAAATCGGTCGACCCGTTTTCGCAGTTAGTGGTGACATCAAAATATATTCTCAATAATTCAGAAATTTGTTTAACAAAATTTTTAAAAATTTGAAAATGGAGTTTTGAAACTGACGTTAAAAAAATGTTATTTGTTTGGTCATACATGCGAATAGGTTAACGGTATTCTACGAAGACAAAAACTCATATACAAGTAAATATGGATATATTTTAGGTAAACATGAGCTTTTATTTTAATATTTATGAAAATATGTTAATTTTGTTCCTACATTTCTTGTTCTAGTTGCCTGAGACACGTGGCCTGGTGAATTTTTAATAACTTTAACATTTTTTGACCAATTTCTGTTTTTTATGTCTCATCTCATTACGTACACATTTCTATTATTTTAAATTAAATTGCAAAAATAATTTTTTAATGGCAAAATTTTTACAAAAACTGAAAAAAATGCATTTTTTCCCCTTGTAAATGCATCTCAAAACTTCAGAGGGCTTTCGGCACGTCTTAACCCCAACCGATTTACCTAAAATTTTTTCAGGATGATTTTTTTTACTAATGTTCACCAAACTGGGGGGGTGAGAATGGCCAAAATCCAACTTTCGTTTATTAAGGGCCACCCTAATGTATATACAGTAAGTGTCACTCAAAATCGTACAACATATTTTTTTTTTAAATATTATGCAATTATACAGGCAATAATAGGTGATTATATAAAAAATTAAAAGTAATTTTATTAATTGGAACAAAAAATATGTATTTCAACAAAAAAGTTAACAAAACCTCAATTCGTTAAAAATATATTGATGAAAATTAAAGAACATCACAAAATTCATATTTCACTTAAATTCGTACAATTATATTAAATTACAATTAAAACTTTAAAAATTAAAAAAAATGTTAATATTAAATAATCCTAATACTTTGTAGGGTATAATTTGCTATTTTTAGTGCCTTTACGATTTTAAATGAAGCGTTGATATTCTGGGCACTGACAGTCTTATCCAATTTTTTTATTTGTGGATAAGGGCAATTAAAATTATACACAATTTTCTAATAGGTAATAGCACACACAATATAAAAATAGCATTTTAAAATATTTCCAAAACATCAACTTTCTAAAACTAATGAATAAAATTTGACTACGATGGTGTACGATTTTAAGTGACATTAACTGTACGTTAAATGAATTAAAAAATAACATATCGCTCATTTGCTGCAACGTCGCACAGTGGTATGAGAAAAAAGAGGGGAAAAAAACTGTAACTTCTAGATGTCAAATCGTATGGAAAATGTTGTGCCGTGCTTGTTCTGTTCATACTCTTACTGAACTTTGAAAATAAATGGTATCACTTATGCCCAGTTTTTGACTTCGTTTTTAAATACGTATTTAGTTAATTTTTACTTAAATTTAAATGGTATTCAAATTTAAGTAAAAGTTTAAGTTTTTCAGTGCTATATAATTTTTCTTATTTAAATAAGATAAACGTGTGGTAGCACTACTAAATATCAAAAAAATTATCGATAGTTTTGTATAAAACAGCTGTTCAAGCAAAACAAAAATTGATACATTTTGCCAAATAAGAAAAAAAAGGTTATTAAACAATAAAATAATTGGTAGGAAAATGCACAAAAGAAGCCCCAATTTCACCGCATCGGAAGTGTAGTTTTTGTTAGATGCCGTAAAAAAATACAGCGCTACAATAGAATGAAAAAAAAACAGACAGACAGCTGTTAAAAACATATGGTAGTTTATGAAACTTAAATAGAATTTAAGTATCATTTAAAAAAGCACTGGAAAACTCATTTTCGTATTTAAATAGAACTTAAATATAATTAATATTTAAATACGAAGTCAAAAACTGGTTCTTATTTTCTTATTATAAGTTTTATAAGTACAGAATCAATATTCTTTACAGAACGTTTTAAACTTGTTCAAATTGCTTTTAATCTATCAGGAACTAATGCAGCTGTGGAGAGAATGTTTACATTAATTAATGATACTTGGACCTAAGAAAACAGTAATATGTATATCGATTAATTGTGTGGAGACAATAATAACAATGTAACAGTGATTTATGACGACGCACTGTGGTATGGGAAATAAATCTGTAACTTCTAAACCCTTAGTCCGATTTGCGCAAAGAGGAAGTGTTGTCGAGTTTAAGTTTTTAATCTGGACCTCATGAGCCCACCAGGAGCTGGGCCAGGGTCCCCAAAGTTTAAATTTTAAAAATGATCCTCGTTTGTGTTCCAATTTCAAAAACTCAATTATTTCTTATTGCTTAGGAGATATCCGCATTTGAAAATTAAATTTTCAAAATTTTTACCCACCCTACTCCAGTTTTTTGATGACCGCTGTTCCAAAAATTTCCCGATTTTCTCCATTTTTCTTTTATAGGATTAACAACAGATGTAATATCAAATAAAGGATGAATTGTTTAAAAATCATGACTGAGTCCAAAGTTACATGCATTCTAATTAAAAAAAAATAAAAAAGGAAAACACTGAAAAAAAATTATAATTTTTGATACCGAGATTCAAAATTCAACTTTAGGGCAAAAATTCTCAAATCGCATAGTCAATATCAAAATATAGTAACCTATTTTAGATGGCCCAATAAGTTCTTAATTATTGTGTAAAGGGCTCCGATAACCCCGCCCCTGGTATGGATATTACAGCCAGAAAACGAAAATTTTTGGAATTTTTCAATACATTTTTGGGAATTGCGGGATTCCTTATTACAAATTTTAAAATTAGTTTTTATTTTTCCATTTTCAATAAAAAATCTATATAAGTATAAAATTTCTTTAAAAAATATTCATAAATAAAAATTTTATTTCAATTTGAAAAATTTGTATCTAGGCAAAAACTCAATGAAAAGCATTTTTGTCATATTTTTCAAAAAAGTATTCCATGAATTTTTTAATTGTCAAAAGTAGTGTTTATAAACCGGTTAACCGAAAAACCGGTTTTTCTTCGAAATCTCGGTTTTTTGCAAACCGGTTAATTTAAAATATTGATTTTCGGTTAACCGGTTTATCCGGTTTTTATCACTCGGTTAACCGGTTTTTTAAATTTTAGACTAAAATTGATAAATCTCACGTTTTTGTGCATTTTTAATATTATTTAATATTATCAGACACATTATTGGTCTGATTTGAAACCTAAAGTGCTGATTAACAATACAAACCTCTTTAGATTGATATTTTTAAGAATTACAATGATTCTGAATAATGAACCTATTAATAACTAAATTCCGCATAATTCTATAATTTTAGGCTAAATATCACTAATGTATCATATCAGAAAGTAGAGATGATAATTAATTTCAAAATTTTTAATTATAAAAGTGATTTACATTTTTTGGTTGAAATTTAATGAATAAACCAATAATTAAAACAAGTATTATATATTTAAGGTATTTATAGACGGCAATGCTGAGTATTAATATTTGTCAAAAACTCAAGTATCATAATACAATTTCATCGTCTAAACAAAATTTGTATTAGATTTTCAAAAAATACGAATGATTTTTTTTGATTTACGGTCGGTATTCAAAATTTGTTTAAAACTATCCAAAAACTTTTTATTTTCATATGTATCGGGTATGTATTTATAAATACAAAAAAGGCAAACAAAAATGTCAAGAAAATATAAAATAAAAATAAAGTTTGAAGAAAAATATCCATCAACAAAGAAATAAAATATGTATAATAATATCGTGTAAACAATAAATGTTTTTTCGAAACGATTTCTTTAAATACCGAAAGATTTCAATAATATTGTTACGTTTTAACCTTTTCAAAACGCTGGTTTCTTTCCTTTAAATAAACCGGATACTTTTGATTGCAAATAAAAGCCGTTTAGTAGTTTGAAAATTGTTACAAATCTTTATTTCTTTAAAATGTACAACAACAATAGAATTAAATAGCCACTCAATGTTTTTTTATACACGTTTATAAATTCTCAGAATTACAGACACAATTTATAATGTACACGAATTTACTTGAAAAACACAACACACTTTAAGGCACTTAGGTGATGTTTATTCGAAAAGCGTCTCTGATAAACTCACTCACGACTGCAACCTCTGCCACTATTTATAACACTGCATTACCATCTAGAAAGCTCTTTAACTGTCAAAGTTCGAATATTCTAGATCATACGCCATCTGTGGTGTACTTTCTACAATGTTCTTTAACTGAATATTCGAATACAGCGTTGCCAACTTACGATCAAATAAACTGAAAGCTTTTATTTAACAATGCCCACAGATATGTTACAGTCTGCCATTACAGCACTGTTATTTGAAAGCATTATGCTACTTTTAAATCAGCCCTTAAAATCGTTATATTTGCTTAAGCCTGTTCGTCCCGAATAGGCATAGATTCACTTCTCCCATAGGCGGCTAGTCGTTCTAGATGTACGACCTTCATTTTAGATCTCGGGCTCTTTTCTTTCTGTATTCTGTACACCACGTCGTTTAATTTCTTAATAACCCTGTATGGTCCATCCCAATGGGTTTGTAGTTTGGGAGACAGTCCTTTCTTGCGTTGTGGGTTATACAGCAGTACAAGTTGGCCTTCATTAAATCCCTCAGAATTCGCTGCTCGATCATATCTGGCTTTCATTTTGTCGCTGGTCATTTTTATTCGTCTGCGTACGAATTTGTGAATTTCGTTAAGGTCACCTTTCTCTTGGGAAGTGTTTTCATTATTTGATGAGGGCTTAATACCGAATTCTAAATCACCAGGTAACTTGAGTTCTGTACCGAAGACAATTTTTGCAGGTGTTCGAGAGGTTGAGTCATGAACATCTGACCTGTATACCAATAGAAATTTTGGTATGTGTTCATCCCAGTCCAGGGTGCGATTGAATCTTTCGACCATGCCATCAGATTGAGGATGCAGTGGCGTTGTTCTGGTTTTTCTTATTCCGTATAAGTCCACATTTCCTTGAATACGGCGGATTCAAAATTTCTACCCTGATCCGAGTGCAACTGCAGTGGAACACCATAGCGACACACCCAGTTGTTCACAAATACGCTTATAACCGTTTTAGCTTCCTGATTGGGTATTGCATATACCTCTGGCCATTTGCTGAAATAATCCATAACCACTAGAACGTAACGGTTTCCAGCATCACTGACAGGGAAAGGGCCTGCTACATCCATCGCAATCCGCTCGAATGGCGCACCTGAGTTATACTGCTGAAGTTGTCCACGACTTCTTCTTACTGGGCCCTTCGCTGCTATGCATTGTGGACAATTGGCTACCCAATCGGCTACTGCTTGCTGACAACCCACCCAATAAAAACGTTGTTTTAGCTTCTCTAAGGTTTTTGTCACACCAAGATGACCACCACTGGTCCCGTCATGAAACTCTTTCATTACTTCGTTTATTTTAGAGGATGGTACAACAATTAGATTTGTCACTGTTTTACCGTCAGCACTTTCTCATATGAGGTATAAGCAGCCATTTAACAATTGTAGACTACTCCATAGGGCCCAATATGATTTCATCAGAGGACTTTCGGCCGATATTTCATTGCGGGCTGGCCTTCTGCCTTCTGTTGCCGATATTATTTTTGACAGTATGGGGTCATTTCTCTGCGATACAGACCAATCTGCACTGGACTCTATATGCATTAGACGAACGTCAATGACACATTCCTTTCTCTCGGCTTTTGCGCAATGCTTGCATTCCACGTTGCAAGGCCGTCTTGAGAGCGCGTCCGCATTGCCGTGTTTCAAACCCTTCCGGTGCTCGATGCTAAAGTCATAGCTCTGAAGCCGCTCAATCCAACGAGCCAGTTTCCTTTCAGGTTGTTTAAATTGCAACAACCACATGAGGGCAGAATGATCGGTTCTCAGTTGGAAGTGCTGACCATACAAATACTTGTGGAAATGCTTCACACACTCTAATACTGCTAGGTGTTCACGTCGCGTTACGCAATAATTTCTCTCAGGCTTGGAAAGTATTCGGCTGTAGTAGCCTATGAGCTTTTCCGTCCCGTTGATCACCTGCGAAAGCACACCGCCTATTCCGTATCCACTCGCATCGCTGTCTAGCACAAACTTCGCTCCTGGGATGGGATATGCCAAAATTGGTGCTGTGCACAACAATTCCTTTAACTGAAGGAATGCCTGTTCTTGAGATTCACTCCACAGTTATGCTCGCGACTTCTGCGTTAGCTCATGTAGGCTTGCGGCAACACTGGCAAAATTCGGTACAAATCGTCGGTAGTACGTGCAAAGGCCTAGAAAACTGCGCAATTCGTGAAGATTTCTCGGACGAGGCCAGTCCTTTACGGCTCGTATTTTATCCGCATCTGTTGATATGCCGTCTGCTGTTACGCGATGCCCTAAATACTTAACTTCTTTCTGGAACAATGCACATTTCTTTACGCTAAGTTTTAGTCCAGCCGCTGCTATTCGTTTAAGGACTTCTTCAAGGTTTTTCAGGTGTTCATCGAAAGACTTCCCCATGACAATTATGTCATCGAGGTACACCAAACATGTCTTCCAGTGAAGTCCTTTTAACACATGTTCCATTAATCGCTCGAATGTGGCTGGAGCATTGCAGAGTCCAAAGGGCATCACATTAAACTGCCATAATCCATCACTAGCACTAAACGCAGTTTTCTCTTTGTCTTTTTCTGCAATCTCTACCTGCCAATAACCACTTTGCAAGTCCAATGTGGAGAACCATTTTGTTCCAGCTAATGTGTCCAGGGTGTCGTCAATTCTTGGTAGCGGGTAGCTGTCTTTTTTGGTAACGTCGTTCAGCTTTCTATAATCGACGCAAAACCTAGTGCTGCCGTCATTTTTTTTAACTAACACAACAGGCGAGCTCCAAGGACTTGAAGATGGTTCGATTACTCCATCCCGCTCCATTTCGTTAACCAACTCACTTCCTCACTTCGTTTTGCTAGAGGAATACTTCTGGGCGCCTGCTTTATGGGACTCGCTTCGCCAGTATTTATTTGATGCTTTACAATTGCCGTTCTACTTTGGCTTTGACTTTTTAAGGCGAAGACCGAGGTATGTTTCTTCAGAAGCTGTTTGGCCTTATTTCTATCGGGCGGCGCTAATCCTCCTACCCATTTCCCCAGATATTCCGCTAGTAGCTCGTGTTCCTTGGTGGATTTATTGGCATGTTCCGGGTTTTTCTCGCAATTGATTACTGCCTCTGCTGAAGTGCATCGACCTATTTCGGAATTTGGCTTAACTACTTTTACAGAGCTGGACAGGTTAAGCACTCTTACAGGAACTATTTTGTTGTTGCAGTGTTTAACGAGGGCTTTTGCTGTTATAAGATCACTTTTTATTTCTGCTGGTTCTACCAACCACAAACTGTTGTCCTCACAATCTCCCTCCATACAGGCCCATACTAAAGTTTCTGACTGTGGTGGTAGTCTCTGATGCTCGACAGTAACTAGCTTTCTTACTTGAGTCCTATTTTCATATCCGACGTCAAGGGGTATTTCCACATTTCGCCAAATCATAACTCTTTGTCCCATATCCAAATTGTGGGGCCCTCAGATGTGGGAGCTAGCTCTTGCCCCATAGTGCTAGCTCGTTTTAGTTTAAAGGTGATTCTTGTGACGATTGATGCTTTGACGGCTGGTTGTTTCTTGGAGGCGAAACAGATCTGGTTCGTTTTCTCGGTGCTTTGCAGTTTCGCTGAATATGACCAGATTTACCGCAATTATAACATTTTACTCTGGCTTTGCTATGCTTATCATTAAACGCCTCCAAGACCTTTTTTAATTCATCGACTTTCTATCGTCTTCAGCAACAACCTCGATATTGCGCACCTTGTATATTTGCGGCTTTGAAATTATTTTCGCCGTTTCTTGCGCCAGTGCAAATGAGACTGTTTCAGCAAATGATGGTTTAGGTGTAGCACAAACCGCATGTTTTATTTCAGGATCGCGAATGCCATTGACGAATGCCTCTATCTTGATATGGTCCAAAAATGGGTTGTTCTCCCCTGGATAAGTAAGCTGTAGCAAACGCTCGATTTCCAACGCAAAATCTTGTAGCGTCTCATTGGGTTTCTGCACTCTACCACGCAATTCCATTCGGTATAATTCTTTTTTATGTTCGCCACCGTACTTACGTTGTAGCGCCTCCATTATGTCATCATAACAATTTCTGTTGCTTGCTGGCACGCTTTCAAGAACTACTGCTGCATTCCCTTTTAATGTCAATATCAATTCTATAGCTTTTTCTTCATTGTTCCACATGTTTCTAATGGCAACAGTATCAAACTGGAACTTGAAAACATTAAATGGTGTGGTGCCATCAAAACTAGGGGCCTTTATTCTACTAGAGGATTCTGGAATAATTCGTACCGGTCCATCTTGGCATTGAAGATTATTAACCTTTGTTTCTAGGTCATGCAGTTTTTGATCAACACCATTTTCTAAATCTGACACCTTCTGGTCAATACCATCCACTCTGCTGTTAAAAGCTTCAGACATTTCCTGAATTTTCTCGTCTGTGACTCTAGATGATTCTTGAAATTTCGCTTACATTTCAGCTAGGAGTTTCTCGTTGTTGACTTGAACTTCAGCTAATAATTTTTCATTGTTGACTCTACAAGTTTCTTGAAATTCTTCTTTGACTTCAGCTAGAAGTTCAGTTTTAACCTCCGCAAGCTTTTTCGAATTTTCGTTCATTTTTCCATCATAGCCGCAAACATTGTGCTTAAATCCATGCTGCTTGTTGCTGAACGTGTAGAAACTTCCATTTCTTCCTTATAATCGAATTCGTAAGCACCGATGTCAGCCTCTGCTGCAATTTCGCCTTATTACCTGCTGTTGGTAACTCTAACTTACTCAGTTCTTTCTTGAGTTGTTCAACTTTTAGTTCCTCAAACTTCATGCTTATTATTTTGCAATCCCACTTCTGACACCAATTGTTACGTTTTAACCTTTTCAAAACGCTGGTTTATTTCCTTTAAATAAACCGGATACTTTTGATTGCAAATAAAAGCCGTTTAGTAGTTTGAAAATTGTAACAACTCTTTATTTCTTTGAAGTGTACAACAACAACAGAATTAAATGCCACTCAATGTTTTTTATACACGTTTATAAATTCTCAGAATTACAGACACAATTTATAATGTACACGAATTTACTTGAAAAACACAACACACTTTAAGGCACTTAGATGATGTTTATTCGAAAAGCGTCTCTGATAAACTCACTCACGACTGCAACCTCTGCCACTATTTATAACACCGCATTACCATCTAGAAAGCTCTTTAACTGACAAAGTTCGAATATTGTAGATCATACGGTGTACTTTCTACAATGTTCTTTAACTGAAGATTCGAATACAGCGTTGCCAACTTACGATCAAATAAACTGAAAGCTTTTATTTAACAATGCCCACAGATATGTTACAGTCTGCCATTACAGCACTGTTATTTGAAAGCATTGTGCTACTTTTAAATCAGCCCTTAAAATCGTTATATTTGAATTCAAGTACAATTTCGTAACAATATTTTAAATTTGAAAAGTGTTAATACTCAGTATTGTCGTCTATAAATACCTTTAGTAACATATTTATACTCAATTCCATTTGACTGAGATAATAATTTTAAAATTTTTACAAAATAAATGGACTTAGCACTTTTGTATATTTATAGTTATTTAATATTAACCATTCCTGACTACTAAAAATTACAAAATTTAAAGCTGTATATACTTTATTGTACATTTGATGTTTTTTACACATATATGACGGTTAACGGGTTTTTTCGATGTCGGTTAACCGAAAAACCGGTTTCTTAAAAAAGCCCAATTTTCGGTTAACCGAATTTTCGGTTAAAAAGTCGGTTTTTTATAAGCACTAGTCAAAAGTTATATACATTATTGAAAAGTAGACAAAATCTTCTATGCATTGATATATGCCTTATGTTTTTTACGTGGCAAATTAATTAGGGAAAACTTAACAACTCGTAGATAATTTACCTTTATTCAAAATGTGATATACATAATTGGTACAATTGATATTATAATTTAAATGATTTAATTTAGATAATTTTCAATTTGGGAAATTATTAACATTTTATTTACTAAGGAAGTGGCAAAAATTCCGTTAATTTAATTTTTATTTTTAATAAATAGTCTTCAATCAACTTTCATAGTGGACAGACAGACATAATTTCTTTACGCAAGTAAAATATTTTTGTAAATAAAAACAAATATTTAAGTAAAAACAAAAATTTAAGAAAATAAGTGAAAAATATTTATTGCATTGAAAAACACAAACAATACGTGCGTTGTTTAATAAAAACAAATTAGTTGTTTTAACTAATTGTTATTGTTTTGGATAATAACAATAACATGGATGCTGATACTGATGATTGTGATGCTGATGCAGGTAGTGAGACAAATGATAATTTAAACTGGCAGAAAATAACAAAAAAGCAAAGACAGCGAAATCTGAGTGAATCCCCAAAAATTTACAAGAACAAACGTAGAACATTCCTAAAGGTAGGGTCACACATGACTAATATTTGCTCAAAAAAACGTAGCCACTAAATAAAATACATTTTAATTGTTTTATTTATTTCAAAAACTTATTTTACTTGGGATGTTTCAAAACAAAAAAATTAGTTTTATTTTCTTTGACGCTATTTGATCTTACAAAACACTTGTAAGAGTAAACACGTCAAACAAATTTGTGCTAAAAAAGTGGTTACGCTTTTTTGAGCAAATATTTGACATGTGTGACCCTACCTTTAGTGATGACATTCCATCGAGTAGCAACAAATTTGCAGAGTTCCAGAACGATGATGATGATAATGAAGATGAAGCAACAACACCTAAACCACCGCCAATATACATACCTGATGTAGTTGATGTTAATAGTATGATTTGTAATATAGGTAATATATTCCAAAAGATAATTTTAGTTATAAGTCATTAAAAAATAATGAAATCAGACTTATGGTAAAATCTGTTGATTCGTATAGAACATTAGTAAAATACTTAGAAGGTCGTAATATAGGTTTTCATACGTATCAACTAAAACAAGAACGTTCGTATAGAGTTGTTATAAAGGGACTAAACCATTCTACTCCTATTGAAGACATCAAGGCCGAATTGATATGCTTAGGACATCAAGTACGTAATGTAACTAAAGTTCGTAGTAGATTGACCAAAGAACCATTACCAATGTTTTTTATTGATTTGGATCCCCAACAAAACAATAAAGAGATTTATAGTTTAAAGCACTTAAATAATGCTATTATTACAGTTGAAGCACCTAAAAAAATACACGATCTTGTACAGTGCCACCGATGCCAGCTTTTTGGTCACACAAAGACTTATTGCAAGAGACCTTATAATTGTGTAAAGTGTGGTCTTGGTCATCCAACTGCAGAATGTAAAAAAGATTTAAACACCCCAGCTCGTTGTATCAACTGTTTAAAAAGCCACACTGCCAATTACAAAGGTTGTCAAATATACCAAAATTTGATTTCTAAACGACAAACTATTCGCAACCGCCAATCTAATTATGCCCCAAAAATTTCTAATAATTTTCCGCAAAACAATCCATCTTATTCTGAAGTATTGAGAAACAACAACTCTGAAAACATTAATTCCAACTCAATCGAATCGATTCTTATCGATTCTATCCAAATCGAATAATATCAAAATTATGCAAATAAATTTACAGTTTGCAATATGGAACGCCAACGGTCTTTCAAACCACAAAGATGAAGTTGAAGCATTTATACATATTAATCATATATAAAATTAAAACCCGTATCAAACACCATTCAATGTGTGATATTTGTGAAGATTATCTTCAAGCTGTTTGGATGATTGCTACAGAAACCTATTAATTTCGTCGATATATTCACCTCCAAGGTTTTCGATTACTGAAAACAAATATGAACATTTTTACGAATCCCTAGGACCCCGATTCTTGGCAGCTGGCGATTATAATGCTAAGCATACTCACTGGGGATCTGGACTTGTAACCCCGAAAGGTCGCGCTTTTTTTAATACAATTTCTAAATTGAATTTGAATGTGCTGTCGAGCGGAGAACCAACATACTGGCCTACTGACCCAAGCAAATTACCCGATGTCATTGATTTTGCAGTTACAAAAAATTTACCAATGGAACTAATGCAGGTTAAATCTTCATTAGAATTATCCTTGGATCACTCACCCACATTCGTTACTCTATTGAACCCCCTAGAAATAGTATCCCCGACTGGTCACTCTGCAATATCAAGCACGAAAATAAATTGGTTGAAATATAGAATATACACTAGCACACACAGTACAGAAAATATATCGCTAAGAACATAAGAAGATATCGATATCTCACTCAAAAATCTTGAACAAAACTTAAAACTTGCTGTAGAACACTCCACTCAAATAACCCAACAAATAAGATACAATATACTCTATTCTGCAGACATTGAACAGTTATTAGCTGAAAAAAGAAGAGTTCGTCGAGAGTGGCAACTCTACAGATCCCCTCAACTCAAAACGGAGCTTAGAAAATGTCGCAAACGCCTCAGTATGCTTCTTCACAAACGCAAAACTGACTCTATTAATAAATATCTGGAGAACTTAGATGCCACCCAGTACTTAAATTACTCTCTATGGCGAGCTACAAAAAAATTAAAAAGACCTATTATGAGCAGACCTCCTCTACGTAATTCTAGTGGAGACTGTTCGATAAATGTATTTTGTATGTATGTAATGTATTTTCTCCAAACGAGTCAAACGACATAATAGAGTTACCACCTACTTTACCCCATATTACTGCAGCTGAACCACTTCGTTTTGAGATTTCAGAAATTTGTCAAGGCTATTGTTGATTTAAACTCCAAAAAATCACCTGGTATTGATAAAATCAATAACAAGATGCTCCTCGAGCTACCCCAAATTGCATTAAGAATAATCCTATTTATTTTTAATGCTATATTACGCCTTGAATATTATCCACCAGAATGGAAGGTTTCTTTAGTTACAATGATACCTAAGCCGGGAAAAGATCACGGTAAAGTATAATCATATAGACCCATTATCCTATTGTCAAATATATCAAAGCTATTCGAAAAACTGTTAATGCAGAAGTTAAAGCCGATAGTGAATCATTTTGATTGTATTCCAACTCATCAATTCGGATTTAGAGAAAAACATAACACCATAGAACAAACTCACAGGTTGGTAGAAATCATATCCAAGACATTTGAAGAAAAAAAATATTGTTCTGCATTCTTCATCGACGTTTCGCAAGCCTTCGACAAAGTATGGCATGAAGGATTATCTATAAAAATAAAACAATATTTACCAGTGAATACACACAAGCTTCTAGAAAGTTATTTAAGTCATCGAAAGTTCGTTCTTAAAGAGGGTGACTTCATAAGTTCACCACAGCCTATTGAAGCAGGCGTACCCCAAGGAAGTATACTGGGTCCCTTCCTATATTTGCTATATACTTGTGATGTGCCTACAAACAGTCAAACCCACATATCTAACTTTGCTGATGACACAGCTATACTAGCCATTCATGAAAACCCCCAAGAAGCATCTGTACTTTTACAAGACCATATACTCGACATAGAAAGGTGGTTAAAACAATGGAGAATAAAAGTAAACGAGCAAAAATGTATACATCTTACATTCACATTGCGTAGAGAATCGTGCCCTCCAATCCTAATAAATAATCATATAATACCTCAACAAACTGAAGTTAAATATATAGGTCTGCATCTAGACCGACGTCTCACCTGGAAAAAGCATATAGATACGAAATTGACTCAAATGAAGTTCAAATTACTACAAATTTACTGGCTAATTGGTTAAAACTCGAGATTGAGTTTAGATTGCAAACTTTTGCTGTAGAGCTGAATAATAAAACCCATATGGTGCTATGGAATTCAATTATGGGGCACGGCCTCATCTTCTAATATTGAAAAAATTCAAAGATTCCAAAATAAAGTATTACGAATGATAACGGCAGCGCCTTGGTATGTGAGAAATATTAACAATCATAAGGACCTAGGTGTCTCCCTGGTGAAAAATTAAATAAAACAAGTAAGAGAGCTATATTCGGCTGTGCCGAATCTTATATACCCTTCACCAAATTATACTTAAAAATATTTTTATTTAAACAAAATCAAAATTTTTTTTTTCCATATTGTTTTTTAATTTTTTTTAAAAAAAGTTTTTTCAAAATTTTTTTTTTAATTTCGTTAATCAATTTTTTTGGAAAAAGAATTTATGACAAAAAAAAATTTTTTGATGAAAAAAAAATTCGGGTTAAAAACTATTTTTTTTTAAGATTTTGACCCATTGTATGTCCAACTTACTATGGTCTTATATACGGCGTTGCAAAGGTCTTTGAAATATCTATCATTAGATATCCATATTGTCTATATTAATGACTTAGTAATCCAGATATAGGTAAAAAATAGGTAAAAAATCGAGGTTGTCCTAGTTTTTTCCTTATATCTCAGCCATCTGTGGACCGATTTTCTCGATTTTATATAGCGACCGAGCCGGAAGAATTTCAGAGATATTGATGTATGAATCATGTATGTAAGTTATTTGGGGCTTCGGAAAGTTGATTTCAACACACAGACGGACAGACGGACATGGCTATATCGATTCCGCTATCTATAACGATCCAGAATATATATACTTTATAAGGTCGCAAATGAAAAATGTGGAAATTACAAACGGAATGACAAACTTATATATACTCTTGCCACTCATGGTGAAGGGTATAAAAACAAGCGGAGTCATATTTGAAAAAGTTAGAAGTTCACCCAAACCTACTTGCACGAACATTATTGAGAAGTAATAGCTACATCCGACTAAGAAGAAGGAATCCAACAGATCCGCTGATGATAGGATCTATAAATTAAACATAATTTTTCGTCCAACTGTGGTGGGACGTAAATAAAAAATAATATTTAGATTTAAGATTTGAACAAATTATTGATAGTTCACATTATTTTGTGAAGATACAATATGAAATACAAAAAAAAAAAATATTAATCATATCGACATTTTTCTTATATCTGAGACACATTTTACCAATAAAACACATTTCAAAATAAATGGTTTTGGCCTTATTCCCTGTAATCATACTGATAATAGAGCTCATGATGGTTCAGCAATATTAGTAAAAACATCCATAAAATATACCATCCTAGATGATTATAAAAAACCTCACTTGCAAGCTGCCGGTATACGCATAAATTGTAATAATAATAATATATCAATATATTCAATTTATTTCCCTCCAAGACATAATGTAAAATATGATGATTATCAAGACTTTTTTGACAGGATTGGAAGAAAATTCATTGTTGGTGGCGATTTTAACCCCCTTGGTGGCGTTCAAGACTTACCAACTCAAAGGGAAAAGAACTTTATAAAAGTGTAATTGATAATCATTTTTCGATTTTGGCCTCAGGCAGACCTACATATTTGCCAAGTGATCCAAGAAAAATTCCTGACTTATTGGATTTTGTTATTTATTCCGGTATTCCCAGTAATTTGTTAAATATTTTAGATTCGGATGATTTAAGATCATTCACCTTTGATTGTAAATTATGACACTTGTTTACATAAAAATAAAAAGAATAAAGTCATATCAGCTCAAATTGACTTAGATTCATTTAAATACTGGATAGAGAAAAATATAAATCTTAATATCAAATTGAAAGAAGCTGGTGATATAGATAATGCTGTTGAAGATCTAACTAACCTCATCCATGAAGCAGCTTATTTATCTTCACGAAATTAAGTTATGAATGATCTAAATAGAGTTTTGATTTCGGCAGAAATAAGGAGTCTGATTAGAGATTAGAGGCGATTGAGACGAATTTGGAAAAGAACAAGAAATTTAGTAAACAAAACAGACCTTAACAGAGCAAATAAACTAAGTAAGTTACGTGAATATAAAAATGACCAACTCAGTAACTATCTTAAAAATATTGGTAGCTATCAGAGCTCAGATCACAAACTATGGAACGCCACAAAATATTTAAAAAGACCTATCAAAAGGAATGTACCAATAAAAGATCTAAATGGTGCTTGGTGTAAGTCTGACCTTAAAAAAGCTCAAGTTTTCTCAGAATATTTGGAGACAACAAACGAACCTTTTTCATTTAATGATGATAGTGATAAAAAATTATGTTAATCAATTTTTGGATAGTGCTTGCCAAATGGATTTGCCTATCAGACATATAGAGTAAGTTCGGGTAATGTGGTATAGGCGGGTAATGTGGTATAGTTGCTTTTCTCTAAAGCTAAGAGCATATGAGTAGCGGTACTAAGCCTAAGAATTTTATGATCTCAGAAAATTAACATTGGGTGAGTGTACTTTATTTTTACAGGTCACGGAAAACTTTTTTTGTGACCTGTTAAAAATTAATTTTTTTCTAAAATCACGTGTTTTAAACTTCATTAATTTAATTTTAAAGTCAAATGGGAATATTTTGCCATTGAAGAGCATATGTAACAATATAGCATATTTAGTGTATATGTTTAATTTTATAATAATTTCAATAAACCCCGTGGTCGGCTAATGTGGTATAGCTAAAGAATTTCAAGCAAATAATATGCCAAAGAAATATGAAGTATGAAAATGGGCAACGGAAGATTTGAAGAACGCTATCTGAGCTACTAGAAACAACTTTAACCGAATCCATTGAAGATGATTTTAAATAAAACGCAACTCATTTACAAATAAAAAAGTGGTATACCACATTACCCGAACTTACTCTAACTCCCAAAGAAGTAGAGCGAGAAATATCCATACTAAATGTCAAAAAGGCTCCAGGATATGATCAAATAGGAGCAAAAGACATAAAAATATTACCTAAAAAAGCTATACTCCTATTAACTTTTATTTACAATTCCATTTTAAGGCTAAATTACTATACATCACAATGGAAATGTGCGGAAATAATTACTGTGGCTAAACCGAATAAGCCTGAAAACAATATAAGTTCCTATAGACCAATTAGTTTATTGTGTGCCAATTTTAAATATCAAAAACATTATTTCGGAATGTCAGTTTGGTTTTCGTCAACAACATGGAACGCCCGAACAATGCCATCGAATTGTTAACATCGTTCAAAACGCCTTAGAAAGAAAGCAATATTGTTCTGCAGTTTTTTTGGACTAAAATTACTTCTTCCTGCACCGTTTTATTTGCTTCTTACCGTTATTTTTATGTAAAAATCAATAAGACGATCTGCATATAGTTGCAATATATGCAGATGATACAGCTTTAATTGTAAATAGTGATTGTCCAACAAAAGCCTCAAATTTAATTCAAAATAATTTATTGCAATCTGGCTTAAAAATTGGAATATTTGTGTCAATGCTGAAAAATCTATTCATATAACTTTTGCGTTGAGAAAAGGCGATTGTCCTACAATTTTTCTAAATGGTGAACAGATACCTAATTCTAACTGTGTCAAATATCTGGGAATGTATTTAGATAGACGATTGACTTGGAAAGACCATATAAAAAGAAAGAAAGAACAACTTAATATAAAAACAAAATAGAATTGAGCCTTGAAAATAAAATAAAGCTTTACAAAACTATAATCAAACCCATATGGACATATGGAATTCAGTTGTGGGGAACCGCGAGTAATTCGAATATTAAAATTCTCCAACGTTATCAGTCTAAAACTCTAAGAATGATAGTAGATGCTCCTTGGTTTATTTCCAATAATAACATCCATAAAGACTTGAAATTATTTAAAGTTAAAGAGGAAATCAGCAGATTTAGTAGAAAATATGTTGACAGACTTAGTAATCACAGTAATATACTAGCGATTGCATTACTCGATGAAAGTGAGGAAATTGTAAGACTTAAAAGGTTTCATGTTTTAGACCTATCATTTAGAAAATAAAAAAAATGTAAATATGTAAATATTACACAGTACAACATTTTTCAGTTCATTGCTTTGGGACTCAATTCAGACAATTGCACGTGAAAGTAGCCCCAAAAATAAGAACATCTGCATCATTAGTTTTGTCAAGTTGGCTGCCGTGTTAATTTAATGGCCATACGAATTTTTTTTCTCAAGGTGGATTTTTATCACTTTTTCTATATTTTAGCACGGTTATATCTCGTATACCGTTCGGAATATCTCTTTTGTGGCTGAAGCAAAGTTGTAGATATTGAATAGTAGAAAAAAGTACGCAACATACCTACCCGAAAAAGGTGCATCCAGTGCCTTAAAAATCGCAAAAATACCCATTTTTTAAATTTTTTTTACCAATTTTTCACCTTTTTTGCTCAATAACTGGATTACAAATCCAATTATGGACTGATCTCCATGAAATTAGGTCGTGTGATTTGTGTATACATAAAAGTTATTTATCATGAATTTTGTATGTATACCATAATTTTTAACAGATTTATCCACTTTAAAGTGATTTTCGGAAGCGGGTCTTATATGGGAGCTATGAATAATTATGGACCGATCATAATAAAATTTTTTGACATGAATTTTGTATATATAAAACTTATTTGGAGCTAAATTTGTGTATATACATTAGAGTGCTCCAAAAAAATAAAATTGCGAATTTTGACAGTCCCCCCTCTAGAATGGTTCTATGTATTGTAGAAACACGTTGTGTAAAATATTAGGATGATATGATAACGCTAACGACGATGAAGTTTTGAGGTGCATTTACAAGGGGAAAAAAATGCAATTTTTCAGTTTTTGTAAAAATTTTGACATTAAATAATTACTTTTACAATTTAATTTAAAAGAATCAAAATGTACACGTAATTGTCGTACTAATAAGATATAAAAGACAAAAATTGGTTGAAAAATTTTAAAGTTATTAAAAAATCCCATTAACGGCCATTAACGTCTCTCAGGCCACTAGAACAAAAAATGTAGAAACAAAATTAACATATTTTGAGAAATATTAAAATAAAAGTACATTTTTACTTAAAATATATTTATATTTACTTGTATATGAGTTTTTGTCTTCGTAGGATACCGTTAACCTATTCGCAGGTATGACCAAAAAAATTTTTTTAAAGGCAGTTTCAAAACTCCAATTTCAAATTTTTAAAAATTTTGTTAAACAAATTTCAAAATTTTTTGATCATCACATTGGGATTTATTGAGAACATAATAGGGAATAAAAATATGAAAAAAGTATGAAAATACCTCCTATAGTTTTTCCGTACCTGCGATTTAAATTTTGAGATTTTCGAGAAAAACTATTTTTTTGGCCATATTTGGATTAATGAGCCAAATTTCTTTACTGTTATAATTTTTAAGCAAAAGCTATTCAGAATAGTATATTCCAGGTAATTTTAAATATAGTCTGAAAGTTTTACTAAAATCGGAAAACATTAACCCTTAAATCGTGAAGGTCAAAGGTAAATTTTTTCAATATTTGGAATTTCTCATGGAAACTTAGCGAAATGTTATTTATTTTCGGTCGATTTTAATGAAATATATAACACAAAGTCTAGTTTTTACAAAAACAGCAGAAAAATTAAAATTAACCCTTAATAGCACTTGGGGTTAAAATGACCCCAAACTTCTAAAACCATAAACAAAATTGTCAATTTCAATAGTGCTGATCAAAAATTGTTTTTTTTTATAGAAAACAAACTTTAAAATATTGTACTGTGTATTAGAAAATAGTACTACTAAGCCACTTTGAAAAATGTTCACATTTTTGTTCAATTTTGACCACACATTTTTCAAAGGACAACATTTTTTATTTATACCTGATTTTTGCTTTAATAACGTATTTAATATTTTATTGAGGATTTTTGAATAATAAAATTGATTTTAACCCTTTAGTGCACTTTTTATTTATTAGACTTAAAAAATAACTCGAATGATTCAGTTTATTTAATTCTGAAAAACATTAAAGTTAGCACCATTCATATTGACTGTGTTTTTCGTGATTTTAAAAGTTGAGGTTAATTTTAACCCCAGGTGCTATTAAAGGTTAATTTTTCTGCAGTTTTTGTAAATACTAGACTATGTGTTATATTTTTCTTAAGTTTCATTAAAATCGGCCCAAAAATATATAACATTTTGATATCTTTCCATGAGAAATTCCAAATATGGAAAAATTTTACCTTTGACCTTCACGATTTAAGGGTTAACGTTTTCCGATTTTAGTAAAACTTTCAGACTATATTTAAAATTACCTGGAATATACTATTCTGAATAGCTTTTGCTTAAAAATCATAACAGTAAAGAAATTTGTCTCATTAATCCAAATATGGCCAAAAAAATTGTTTTTCTCGAAAATCTCAAAATTTAAATCGCAGGTACGGAAAAACTATAAGAGGTATTTTCATACTTTTTTCATATTTTTATTCCCTATTATGTTCTCAATAAATCCCAATGTGATGATCAAAAAATTTTGAAATTTGTTTAACAAATTTTTTAAAAATTTGAAATTGGAGTTTTGTAACTGCCGTTAAAAAAATTTAATTTTTTTGGTCATACCTGCGAATAGGTTAAGGGTATCCTACGAAGACAAAAACTCATATACAAGTAAATATGGATATATTTTAAGTAAAAATGTACTTTTATTTTAATATTTCTCAAAATATGTTAATTTTGTTTCTACATTTTTTGTTCTAGTGGCCTGAGAGACGTTAATGGGCTGGCGATTTTTTAATAACTTTAAAATTTTTCAACCAATTTTTGTCTTTTATATCTTATTAGAACGACAATTGTACATTTCGATTCTTTTAAATTAAATTGCAAAAGTAATTATTTAATGCCAAATTTTTAACAAAAACTGAAAAAATTTCATTTTTTCCCCTTGTAAATGCACCTCAAAACTTCAGCGTCGTTGCGGCACCAGTTAGCGTTATCCTATCATCTTAATATTTTACACAACGAGTTTCTACAATACATAGAACCATTCTAGAGGGGGGACGGCCTGTACCTAGAAAATTTTTTTCGTCCATACAATCTTGGAGCACTATAATATACATGTAAAAATTAAACATTTATGATAAATAAATAAAGTCCAATTTCGGGAGGACATTTGTATGGGGGCTAGGTGAAATAATGAACCGATTTCAGCCAATTTCAACAGACTTCGTTCTTGGGCCGAAAAAATTATATGTACCGAATTTGTTTGTGATCGGTCCATAATTAGTCATAAGTCACATATAAGACACGCTTCCGAAAATCACTTTAAAGTGCATAAATATGTAAAAAATTATGGTATACATACAAAATTCATGATAAATAACTTTTATATAGACACAAATCACACGACCTAATTTCATGGTGATCAGTCCATAATTGTATTTGTAATCCAGTTATTGAGCAAAAAAGGTGAAAAATTGGTTAAAAAATTTAAAAAATGGGCATTTTGGAGATTTTTAAGGCACTGGATGCATCTTTTTCGGGTAGGTATGTGCCGTACTCTTTTGCTACTATTCAATATCTACAACTTTGCTTCAGCCACAAAAGAGATATTCCGTACGGTATACGAGATATAACCGTGCTAAAATATAGAAAAAGTGATAAAAATCCACCTTGAGGAAAAAAAATTCGTATGGCCATTAAATTAATACGGCAGCCAACTTGACAAAACTAATGATGCAGAAGTTCTTATTTTTGGGGCTACTTTCAATTGTCAGAATTTAATCCCAAAATCTTGTGTTGTACTGTGTTATTTAAGGAATTTAAATGTGTATATGTTTTAATCTCATTGGAGATTAGAACAAATGTTATGAATATTATTGTAATTAAATTTGCTTATTATTAAAAAAAAATTTTAATGAATAAATGTATTAACTATAAAAACAATAATAAAAAATACTACTCTAGATTGTGATATTTTTTAATTTTTATATGCACTTGTTAATGCTATGTAAAAACATCCTAAGAGTGAAATTTCACCACAAGATTTTTGTTTGTTTAATGAACGTATAAGTTAACGTTGGCACATCTTAAGTATCGCCTTAATGTTTTAAATTGCTGACGACATGTCTGGCAATAAATTCATTTGTTTCCCAGCACATTGTGTAACCTTATTCCCCACACGAGGTGCATTGTCATCAAAATAAATGGGAACAATAAGCTTGCTTTAGTTTTATATTATTGTATTTAAGTCAGTCTGTAACCAGCACTTAATAAACTTATAAAATAATAAAAATATAATTTTCACTAATAAACTTATAAACTAAATAGAAATATAATTTGAACTTAATAAACTTAGAATCTTGTAAAAATATAAAAATTAATTGGCGCCCAACGTGGGGCACTTATAATAAAGTTTTTAAAAAAAAAAACAATAAAAAAACACAACAAAACAGTAGATAAATGTCTGTTCCTACTTAAATGCTTTTTCAACAACAAAAGTACGCGAGCAATAATACAATTAAACAAGTGCATTTGTGCAAGGAAAAATAAAGTTTAAAAAGAGGATCTAAAATCACCAGCGCTTCGAAATAGCCTGGTCAGCGCTGAAGAGGACAAACGACACTGAGAGACAACACCGAGAGACTACACCGAGGAAACAACACTCCAACCCAGCGGAAACAACATGAAGTATAAATACCTGTAAGTAGTGTGCTTGCAAAAAAATAAATACTTTTTATATAAATCTTTGTAAGGGCAGTAAATCAGGTGCCTGCGTTTATAGAAGTTGATAGGAGAGAGAATATAAGATATTTAGGGGAAGCTAATTGGTGGGAAAGCAAAGCAATGGCTGTAACACCGGAACAATTGAGGGCAATGGTGGAAGTTGCTATAAACAAGATTGAAGATCTTCATAAAAAATTCAATGAGTGTGTTGTTCAGACCCCCGACGTTGAAACTTACAGGGACATAGAAATAATATCAGGCGACAGTGTGACGAACCGCTTGACATAGTAAAGTCTCTGCCTGACTTCGAGGGTAAACAAGAAACGTACGTTTCATGGCGCCAAGCGGCGCAAACCGCGTACAAAGTTTTTGAAAAATTTGAAGGCAGTTCCAAACATTATCAGGCCACAGCCATAATTAGGAACAAGATAAAAGGACCGGCCGATATGGTATTGTCCTCCTTTAACACAGTTCTAAACTTCAAAGCAATCATTTATCGGCTTGACTTTACGTATTCGGACAAACGGCCGATTTATTTGATTGAGCAGGAGCTTTCGATTCTCCGGCAAGGGAACATGACCCTTTTGCAGTTTTATGATGAAGTTGAAAAAAAATTGACTTTACTGACAAATAAAACTATCATGACATATGATAAGGCCACTGCAGCAATTATTAACGAAAAATACAGAATGGACGCGCTTCGCGTATTCATATCCGGAACAAAAAAAGGGTTAAGTGACGTACTTTTCTCGGCTCGTCCGAACGATCTATCTTCAGCCCTGGCGTTGGCATAGGAACTCCAAACTAAAAACGGTTCGGAGAAAATAAAATTTTTAAAGTGTGCAAATGTGAATTTCACACAGGTAGAGGACATAGTAGTACCCCACACAGTCCTTACGAAATTTCGAAATATGATGAAGAGTTCATTAGGAGTTTTTGCAAACCCTAATGAATCCCTACCTTTCAACACTAACATAATCGCCACTATCCGAACCGAGACTAACGACCCGGTTTATTCAAGACTCTACCCTTACCCAATGGGTGTGGCTGACTTTGTTAACTCGGAGATACGTAATTTGCTGGAAAATGGCATAATCAGACCTTCTAGGTCCCCTTATAACAATCCTATCTGGGTCGTCGATAAGAAGGGCAAGGACGATCGCGGAAACGCTCTGAAACGGCTCGTCATTGATTTTAGGAAACTAAATAAAAAAAACTATTGATGATAAATACCCCATCCCCGATGTGGCATCGATTTTGTCAAACTTGGGTAAAGCGAAGTTTTTTACAACGCTTGATCTAAAATCAGGTTTTCACCAAATAACTCTTGCAGAAAGGGATAGGGAGAAAACGGCTTTCTCGATCGGAAATGGAAAATATGAATTCTGCAGGCTCCCATTGATGATGTATTGAGGGAGCAGATGGGAAAATCATGCTATGTTTACATTGACGACGTAATTATTTTCTCGGACAGCGAAGATGATCATATTATTCACATAGCATGGGTATTGAGTAAACTGTATGAGGCAAATATGAGAGTCTCTCGTGAGAAATCGCACTTTTTTAAAGAAAGTGTCGAATATCTCGGCTTTGTGGTGTCCAGAGGTGGCTTTACAACAAGTCCCGATAAGGTGAATGCAATTCGCAATTATGAACAGCCAAAAACACTGTTCAATGTTAGATCTTTTTTTTTGACTCGCAAGCTATTATAGATGCTTCATTAGAGATTTTGCTTCGATAGCAAAACCGCTTACCGATATTCTGAAGGGTGAAAACGGCAAGGTAAGCGCCCACCAGTCAAAAAAGATTAAGGTAAACTTCAATGAAAGCCAAGTTCAAGCTTTTGACAAATTGAGGGAGATACTATCCTCAGAGGAAGTCATGTTACTCTACCCAGACTTTAAGAAGCCTTTTGATCTAACGACGGATGCTTCCTCCTTGGGTTTGGGGGCAGTCCTATCACAAGGAGGTAGACCGATAACCATGATTTCCAGGACTTTCCAGCAACCAAATTTTGGCACTGCAGAAAAATGGTATTGGATATTTTTGATAAAAATTAACAGATCGAGATAGTTAATGCCGAACATAATCGTGCTCACAGAGCAGCGCAGGAAAATGTAAAACAGATTCTTGATGACAATTATTTCCCAAAAATGGCTAAGTTGGCAGCCGAAATCGTGACAAACTGTAAGATCTGTAACAAAGCCAAATACGATAGCCATCTACGCAAACAAGAGATGGGAGCGACCCCAATACCATCTTACACAGGGGAAATGCTTCATATCGATATTTTCTCTACGGACCAAAAGCTCAACGAACCAAACTTGATAGGGACAACCCCTCCAGACGAAATAGGACCTTTGAAGTTGGGGAATGTGTGCTTGTGAAGAATAATAAGAGATTAGGGAACAAATTAACACCTTTGTATACGGAAGAGAAGGTGGAGGCAGACTTGGGAACTACAGTTCTTATTAAAGGGAGGGTGGTCCATAAGGACAACCTATGATAGGAAAAATCAACTTTTTTGTTTTGTTTTTTTTCTATAGGATTTTACTCATAGTACTTCCACTCCGGATGGTGGTTGCAAAATTAATGGACTACTCTAACTCGAATTACATTCCCATTATGGACGGGGACGTAGTTATATGGAAAGATTTTGACTACTTACGACATACTACAAATTTGACAATGTACTCTGAAATAGCCGATGAGACGAGGCACCTTACAGAACATTTTCCTTTATCCCATATGGTGAAAATTTTGGTCTCGGACGTTACTCGAATTAGGGCAATTGTGGCATTCTGTCACCCTTGCAAAGATAAGAATAATTAACCCTGCAATTTTGGATTCTAATGATTTAAAAAATATTGTAAACAAGCACTCTAAAAATATCACTGTATCTGATCTAATGGAAGTGTCATATGTTAAGGTCCTTTTAGATAATAATTTTATTCATTTTATAATTAAGTATCCTAAGCCTAGACTAGAATGTAAGAAAGTAAGCTTATTCCCTGTTCAACATAATGGAATGATTTTGCATCTCGGCAAAAATAACAATGTGGCCGATTGTGGAAATGAAATACTCTCAATCGGAAACTGCAGCGCTACACTCACGACAACGTTTTGTAGAGCTCCATTCGGGTGGTATAGCACACTGCAGCACAGTGATGTTAACTTTTTAATTTCGATTACCGTACAGCCCTAAAAAAATTACCGTTTTTTAAGTAAAATTACCGTATGCAAAGTTTTGTACAAAAATAATAATATTTTCTTATTGAAACAGGTTTATTTTTATAATTCAATATATCGAGGGCCTATATTCAAAACTCTATCTTAAAAACACAACTTTTCAGGAAAGCCCAAAAAATTTTTTTTCGCGTATTACTTGAGTTATTAAAATTCGGTATGCTACAATTATTATTTTAAAGCAACTACTGAATCTCACATATAATTTGTTTTTAAAATTTTGCATTATTTATTTATTTATTTTCTTCTCAAAATATTCAATTCAAAAGATGTGATAAGATAGAGGATTTTGCATTTTAATAGAATTAAATTATTTTGATTTCATTTATGCCATCTGTCAGTTTTTAATGTGATTTATTTAGATAACGGCTAATAATACAACATAATATAAAATATAAAAAAAAGTAGACACTTTTTAAGCAAACTCCAACTTTAACCATTAATTGTTATGCCATGGAAATTATATTTTCCAAAAACAAAAAGGTAAAATATTTCCATGGTAATTCATTTTTTTAAATGATTGAAAAATGTAAAATTCATGTTCAGCATTCAAAAATTAGTAAGAACACATGAATTGCAAGAAGAAATTATTCCAAAAAAAATATTTGAAAAGATAGAGACTTCAGTTTGTTCTGTAAATTTTATAGTTAGGTACCTTAATATTTTTGAGTTTTTTACGTTTTTTTTATTATACCACTAAGAAAACACAAACTATTATTTTGTATGCCGTCTTTTAGACAATTTTTTATATTTCAATCTTTCATTACACTATTTTTCGTAAACAAATGTATGCATTATTGCCATACTTTCTACTGAATGCATTGGTTAAGTAACCAAATGATGGTGAAACGTAAATCGGTAACCGTTGGTTAAATGGTCCCCGTTAAACAAACCGACAGTTAGTTAATTTTCCGGTTAAAATGAGATAATCGTACATTGTGAAAATGGCCGTTATACGTTTTTTTTATTATACCACTAAGAAAACACAAACTATTATTTTGTATGCCGTCTTTTAGACAATTTTTTATATTTCAATCTTTCTGGGAAATGCAAAACTAAAGGATATTTTAATATTACAGAAATATTGGTATCGAACAATTGGGGATTTATTACGTCAATGTTTTTAATGATTGCATTTGATTTGATTAAAAAAATGTTTGCAACAGTTTCAAATACTAATTTCCCAGCAAAAACTTTACTTACAAATAAGCCGAAAAATAAGGGGAATTTGACGATTCGACTACTTATTTTTCTACTGAAAGAAGTCATTATTTTTGTTCGCGATGTCCCAAAAGTAATCCTTTATATTTTGGCCGGAAATAAGTTGTTTTGTTAGTAGAGTTATTTATAGAATTTTGTATTTGCAAACAAAAAATAAAAAAAAAAATAAGTCGCAGCCAAGAGTCGAACCATCAACCATCCGTTTGCTAGTCTGTTGTTGTACTCACTACACCACTGCTTAGTTATTTTATTGTGCGTCAAATAATGGTTTTCACACAGTAATGCAATATTCTTTTCTGTTTTTCTAAAAATTAACATGCAATAAAAAAATGGGCAAATTAAAAAAAAGTAACAGTTTTTTTGTTTTCTTTGTTTATTTTATAGTAAAGTCTAAAAAACAAAAACAGTATACTTAAAAAATAAGTTATTAAAAAAGACATTACTTAAGTAGCTTTGTAAGCGAAGTTTTTGCTGGGTTGTTTGTATTTATATCCATACCTGAAAGACTTGCGGTAGTTGGTTATCATCATCCTCAAAATTTTATTATTATTTTAATGAGAAATATGTATGTATATCATATGTAGACACATTATGGAAATATAAATTTTGCGATATAATTCATAAAAATTTAAACTTTTTAAAATTACCGTACAAATGTAGAAATTACCTGCCTACCGTACGGAGGACTAAATTACCGTACAATACGGTAATTACCGTACGGTTAACATCACTGCTGCAGCACTCAACCCAGTCACCTTGGTCCACTGGTCGTAGTCAACGATGACACCGCCGAAATCAAAGATAATGAAACTTCAGTAAAGACTATCACTGGAACCTTCTTACTCATATTTGATGATGAGATTCAAATTAATGGGTCCATTTATAAAAATCTGAAACAAAATGTGGAGAAAATACCAACTTCGGCAGTTCTTAATGTCACTGGTTATCAAGAAATATTAAGCCTCCCATATCTCCAAAAGTTGGGTATCCAAAATCTGAATTTTATTAAAGAGGTCTTAGGCAAACCAACCGTCTCTGTGTTGATAGTAATTTTAATTCTTCTAACCTATTGTTTAATTTCCAATGTACGCATTAGACAAATGAAAGAGCGCCAAGATCATGCCATTCAAGCCAACATTAATAGCTTTAGGAGAACCGAGGACGGCTCTCACTTAAGTGGGGGAGGCGTTAACGTTGGCACATCTTAAGTGTCGCCTTAATGTTTTAAATTGCTGACGACATGTCTGGCAATAAATTCATTTGTTTCCCAGCACATTGTGTAACCTTATTCCCCACACGAGGTGCATTGTCATCAAAATAAATGGGAACAATAAGCTTGCTTTAGTTTTATATTATTGTATTTAAGTCAGTCTGTAGCCAGCACTCAAGACAAATCAAACACTGAATTTGCACTTAATAAACTTATAAAATAATAAAAATATAATTTGCACTAATAAACTTATAAACTAAATGGAAATATAATTTGAACTTAATAAACTTAGAATCTTGTAAAAATATAAAAATTAATTTATACATATTTATTTAAAATATTAAAGCAAAAAAATTTTGTTTCAAAAACTTTCGTTTCCCCGAAAAATTTTCTGACTTTAGAGCGTTCTCTCAATAAATTTTGGATTTAGAAGAAAAATTTATTTTTGACTTTTGTCTATGAAGCAGAGTACTGTGCGTCGTTGGTCCATATTAAAAAAGACGTTGCAACGCGTAATTATCGACTAAAGCGACGAGGGGTTTAGTCGATAATTACAAAATTATTTTGCCTGAATTGGATGATATGGACAATAACATGTGGTTTAAACAGGATGGCTCTACGTACCGCATAGCTCATGTCACATGGTCATCTCATGAAGAGCTGATGTTAACTGACCACCGGTATCGTGCGAGTTGACTCCGTTAGACGTTAGTCGCAGGTCTATGCGAATGAGCAACAAACCATAACGGCCCTAAAAGTCAACAAAACCCATCAAATTCAGCCTGATTTGTGTGCCAGTCATGAAAACTTGGAATGCACGATGTTATATTCCATACTTAATGGCATCGATAGGCCTTTCAAACGAATAAAAAATGTCGATGATATCCCTCACACACTTTGTTTTATTTAACTTTAAAGATAGGAAGCGTTTAATGAAAGTCCATTTATTTTAAGCAAATACGTCTTTTGACACGAAATTTTCATAACGTGAATTATTTTATAAATAGCTTGATTTGGTTTTTTTTTTATTTATTTTAAACTTTTCGTAATTTGTTCAAGAATAAGAAAATGTTACTGTTATATAAACTTTTTATTAATATTTTTAATAATACATATACATTTTTATTTTTTCAGTAAATTCCGAAGAGGTATTCTTGTGCAACAAAAGCCCTTATAGCAGCAATATTTCCGTACACCTTTGTGAAATCGAAGACTCAGAACTCGAAGAATTCTTGCCTAAGAGAAGGGAAACGTCGACTATACCAGATTGACTTTAAATATCAACTAGTTTTCCATTTTTCCTCTTTTACTATATGTAGTACCTTAAAAATAAATATAAATACGAGTAAATATTTTAATAAAATTTGGATTGTTTTTTTTACTTTTATTTCTAACATAACCGTTTATATCAGATATTAAGTAATAAGTGAGTAGGTGAAATGCAAAACTCGAAATGAGCCCAATTTCCTTACTGTTATAAATTTTAAGTAAAACCTATTCATAATATTATAGTTCTTGTAATTTTAAATATGGTCTGAAAGTTTTTCTAAAAACGGAAAACGATAACCTTTAAATCGTGAGGTCAAAGGTCAAATTTTTCAATATTTGGAATTTCTAATGAAAAGATAGCGAAATGTTATATATTTTTGGGCCGATTTTAATGAAACAATTTCCAAACCGAAAGTTGGATTTGTTGTATCTATTTGGAGAGACCAAAGTAGATAATTAATAATTTATTACAGGAATTGTAATAAATGAATACAGTTTTATAATGATGGTGACTACTCAAAGGAAATTGGAGTGTACTTACTTATTGTGTGTGCAATTAATTATAAAAAACAAACGTAAATTTTTGTTGGTTTTAAATTGAATTCAAATTTATTTATTCTTGTGGTTTTGTGTGGTTTATATTGTAATCTTGTTTAAACGTTGATGTTTGTGATGTGTAAAGTTCACTTTTCTTGTTTTTAAATGTTTGTTGTTTGTGTAAAAACTGGTTTTATTTAAATGTTTGTGAATGTTTTTTTTTTATTTAATATAAATGTTTTTTGTTGTATGTTTATTTTAATAACTTTTTTAATTATTAAATTTATGTGTTGATGATGTTTTGTAGATTTGTTTAGTTTGATGTTAGTCGACGTCTATGTTTTTCTTCGTCGTTGCCGGCTTAGGCCGTTTTAACACGGCCGCTGAATTATTGGCCGATGCGACTCAGTCGAGGTCGATCAAAGGGTTGTCACCCTGATTTGATGATCGATCCTCGACATGGCGGCCCCCTTGCACTGGTGCAATGTTATGGGCCCCAGTTAATTGATCTAGGACCGAAACGATTTGCTGTACCAGTCCTTGGGCATTTGGAGTCGCGTCGGCCGTATGTTGATGTTGAAGACGTCATTGACCATGCTGCTGTTGTGGTTGGCGTCGTTGACGCTGAGGCTTCTGTTGTTGTTGGCGCCGTTGACGCTGAGGTTGCTGTAGCCGTTGGCGTAGAGGTTGTTGTTGTTGACGCCGTTGGCGCAGAGGTTGTTGTTGTTGGGTTTGCGGTTGAGAAAGCCTGTCTCGCACACTTTGAGGATGCAACATAGTATGGTGCAAGTCGCCACAAATTTGACAGCCGTCCGTGGAAATGCACCCTCCTACCAAATGCGTACGTGCAAAGCAGTTGGTGCAGTAGCGATGTACCCGTACCACATACTGACGCTGCCGCAGTGTCATCCTCTTGAATTGCTTGCAATTCCGCTTGGTGGTAGCGGAAGCACACGAGGCACAATTCGGTCGATTGAAGATGATCCATCTGCTAAATATAAATAAAATGGAAAATAATCAGCAGAAATGGATTCACAAACAAAAATTTGGACAATTTTGACATAACATTTAGGAAACATAACTCTAGTCAATCTACTGACTTATCACATAACGGAAGCATTCAAAGTTTTACTGCTGGTCTAGTAACGGTACCAGATGCTGTTCGAATGTCAGCAACGCGGACGCGCTTATATATTCCTAAATGAACTTCTTCAATTCTTCCCATTTTCCATTCACATGGTGGGAGGAGCTCGTCTTTGATAATGACGAAATCACCTTTCTGTAGATTTCGTTGTGGATGTTTCCATTTATAACGCTTGTGAAGCTCATGGAGATATTCAGTTTTCCATCGTTGACTGAAACGATGATGGAAAGCCTTGAGCCGCTCCCATCTGTTAATAATAGAAATGCTGTCTGCAGGTAGTTCTGGAGCGAATAATAATGGAGCTCCTCTTAGAAAGTGCCCTGGAGTTAGATCTTGAAGATCTTCGTGGTCCTCAGACATTAGGGATATGGGCCTGGAGTTGAGCACACTCTCGATTCGAGCCAGAAGAGTTGAGAACTCTTCAAAATTGAACTTTTGAGCTCCAGTTACCATTCTGAAGTGTAACTTAAAACTCTTTACTCCAGAGAATTTCGAACATTTCCTGACTTTATTTGAAATGGGCCAGCGAAATCGACCCCAGTATATGTAAAAGGTAAAGAGAATGAACATCTTTCTATGGGAAGAGCAGCCATAATCTGGGACTTGACTTGCTGCTTATAACGAAGGCATATTAAACAATGATGAACACATTTCTTTACTGCTCTTTTAAGTCCAGGGATATAGAACTGGCTTCGTAATGCATTCATCATAAGAGAAATGTCAGCATGCATTAAAGTCTTGTGAGTAAAATCGAGAAATATTTAACAGAAATTGGACGAGTTTGGTATAATTATTGGATACCTTTCATCATAGGTCAATTATGAATTTGCTAATCTACCGTTAACTCGCATTACTCCGGTAGAATCCAGAAATGGATTTAAAGTAATTAGATAACTTTTCCTTGAAATAGATTTTGAGTCTAAGAGTTGATGATATTCACTAGTGTAGTAAGTCTTTTGAGTTAATTTTATTAACATAATTTTAGATGCATTAAGTTCAGCATGACTGAGAGTCAAACTTGGATACTAAGACTTTGGACTTTTGTTTCTGGTTGCATTAAAACCGCGTGTGCCAAGATCAGCTGGATTGTGATCTGTTGGAACGTGATACCAGATGGCATTACCAACATTTTCAATAATTTGAGTAGTCCTATTTGCTACGTACGTTTTCCAAACTGCTGGAGGTTTTTGTAGCCAGGCAAGCACAATTGTTGAATCAGACCATAAGTAAAGTGTAGGACTATTGAAAGGGAAATTTAAAACTGTTTGCCTTACAAGCTTAGAAAGTAGCTCAATACGAGGTAAACTTATTCGTTGCAAGCAACTTTGCTTTTCGATGCTAATAGATGTGAGTATCTAACGCCGGAGTTTTCTGACAGAACATATAATGTAGCGCAATAAGCCTGCTCTGAGGCGTCACAGAATCCGTGGATTTGGATATTGTGTTGCGGATGGTAGTTGATCCACCTAGGAATTGTAATGGATTCGATAATAGGAAAACTATCAGTAAAAATGTTCCACTTGGCAAGAAATTGCGGTTTAACACTTTCATCCCAGCCAACCCCATCTTGCAACAATTCTTGTAAAAGAATTGTGGCAAGTTTTTAATTCAAAATCTTCAATTGGACTAGAACTAGTTCTTCTAAACAATATCCTTTGATACGGACGATCAGATTCATGAATTAATATTTGGCGATATATTTTTTCAATGTCCCCATTGAAGACATAATTATATAAACTCCAATTTAAAATGATCGTAATTAGATCTGCTTGTAATGTTGGTCAGACGTGGAGAACGTCATTCAAAGAAAATGAACCTTTCGTTTTTTGTGATCCGTTAAAAACGACACTTTCGGGTCTAAAAACGGCATGATGTGGTAAATATAGGAAAAGAACTTTCCATCATTATAAATTTCTTGAGAACTTGATTTTCTCATGTGACCAAGTGAAATATATTCATTCAATATATCACTATAAACTTCCATAAGTCTCTTATTCTTTTCTAGCTTTGATTCAATATGTAAATATTGTTTCTTAGCAATATATCGTAATGACTGTAAAGGTACGGTCACACACAGCTAATATTTGACGTTTATCGTCAAATATTTCATTGCCTGAATCTGACCACAAATAAAATTTAGAGCAAACAACAAAACAGATGATTTTAGTCAAACAAAATTATTTGTCGGCAAACAAAATATTTTCTTAATGTGAACAAAGTGTGACCACTAGCTACATAAATACCTAAAAAATATATAATTTGATCTTGCAAATATTTTTAAGGTTAAAGCACTTATTTCGAATTGTAAAGTAATCATTTTATTAGAGATTTATTGAATTTTGTTATCATATATTGAATTTAATTTTTCACTTTTTGTTTGACCAAACTGCTGCGAAAAAGAATCAGTAAATATATTTGCCGTGTGGTCACACTATAAAATAAAAAATTATTTGCTCAGCATGGCGGAAAAATAAGAGGAGATTATTTAAATATTTTTCGTACTAAATTAAAGACACAAATTCACTATTTTTTTTTAAACATAAATACATATTCAATATTTCTTGAATATTTGTTATTTAAATTATTTTCACTAAATAATTGCATCAATAAATGAAGTCTTCTTCTTCACATAAAAGTCATTCAGCATAGGATGACATACTGGGAGAAAAACTAATTGAAGACATGAAGTCTATGTTGCGATTTTTGCAATTTTATGCGATTTATATTTTTATACGTTTAACATAGTCTGATGTTTGATTATTTTTTATTTATACATGGAGTTTGTCTATTTTCAAAATTTAAAATTGCTCATATGTACATATGGAATATTAACTGAAATTTTATACAGATTGAATTTAAAATCAAAGAAAATTTTTTATACATACATAAATAGTATGAATTGATTGTAATTAAAAAATAATTCTTAAACAGTATGATCTGTTTAATTTTTTTTTACTGCAGAAGAAGAATATGTATTAAAAAACCAATAAGCATTTTTACTGGAATTCAAGTTGATAGCAAGTGTAATTCAAGTCTTGAGTTATAGTCAAGCAATTGAATTACAGTTGTATTACACTTTATTTCAATAGCATTCTCCAGTAAAAAGGAAACATAAATTAAAGCCATATGTTTTTTGTTTGTAAAATATGTAATATTTCAAAAATTTTTCAAGTATAAAACATGATTACATTTCCATTCAATTATGAATTGTAATAGTTATATAATTTAATAAATAAACATTTAATAATTATATTATTAAATTGTTCAAGCTTGTGTTCTTTTCGCGATTTGTTTTCATTATTTATCGATTTTTAATTTAAGATATAGCAACACTACTTTTGCGATAACACATGATGCAACAGCTGTTATTTGACGCTGTTTGATCTTGCAAATGAATTGCAAGATCAAATAAAAAAATACCAAAAATGCAGGAAAATATTTACTGTTTAGTGGTCACACATTGGTCACATTACAAGAATGTTTTCATATTGGCAAATAAATTTGTTTGACCAAATACAGCTGTTTTCTTGTTTGCAGTGCAAACATATTTTCTGTTCAAACTAGAAACATAAAATATTTGACGCTTTAATAAAAGTACTGAAATTTCATAACTCTTTCAAATGTAAAGCAAAATCTTGTAATATTTTACGTTCTAGAAATTTCTTTTTTATTGATGAAAGAAATAAAAGTTGTTTTGCAGCTTTATTTAATAATTATTTAGAACAAATATTACCATAAATGTGACCACAAGTCAAATATATTTTCCCCTTTGTGTGTTTGATAGTATTTCAGTGTAGTTTGATTAAACAAATATGGCAAATAAATGTGTACAGTGTGAACACAAAATCAACCCATGAATTATTTGATGTAGTTTTGATCAAACACATGAAACATCTTGTGTCAAATAATTTGCGTAGTCTGACCCTACCTTAAGAACACAGCTTTTGGAAATTCGCTTTTAAATGGAAGTTTAACCACGTATCTACCACGTATCTGATTGACGATACGTTGTTTCATTATATAATTTTTCACAGAAGTGATCTGCTTCTGAATATGGTTTCATATGTGGAATTTCTTCTAATTCCCAGAATTTCTTTAAAATAGAACTAATAGTTTCCGCCTAATTTTCCTTAGGAACGTTACCTATGGCTGTTAGTGAAATAGTGTGCAATTTTAAAGGTCCGTAAATATACCAGCCATAAATTGAATCCTGAGCAATCAGATTGCCTAAAATATTTTTCTTTAAACCATTAAGGGCAATGTGAGGTATTATATCACTTCCTAAGAGCATGTCAATTTGTGCAGAAAGCAAGAAGTTTCGGTCAGCTAGTTTTAAATCATTGATCTCGGAAAGATCAGAAATTGATATTGTACAGCTTGGCATTAAATTGGAAACCATTATGACACTTGCATTTAGTTTAAAGTCGTGATGTTTGTCGTATAAAGTAATGGTGCTTACTTTATCAGCATTCGCTACTACAGTACCCCCCAAACCGCAAATTTCGAAATTCGCATTTTCAGTCCTCATATTTAATCTCTTAGTAATTCTACTAGTCAAGAAAGATCTCTTTGAACCTGAATCTATCAGAGCTCTGATTGTGAATGGCTCACCACAATGTAGGATTTGAAAAAGAGCTGTTGGAAGTAAAATTTCATCTTGATTTACCGACAAATGTGTATTTGTCCTCATTGCCTGTCTAGACGATCCGGGATCGCATGACTCTTCCGATGAAAATGAATTTTCCCTTATTTGGTCATTGACAATTTACAGGCTCCGCATGAAAAGCGTTCAATGTGGAGTTTCTATTATTAGAGTTATTTTGCGAATTTGATTTCTCATTTTTTTGGAAATGAAGCATGCTGTGATGTTTGTTACCACACTCATTACATCTATTGACACTAGTGCATTCTGAAACTTTGTGGGCGGCGGATAAACAATTTGAGCACATTTGATTTTGTGAGACAAAATCGTTTCGCTGCTTTTGTGAAAAGTTTGCGAATTTTTTGCAGAATCTTAAATAATGATTTTTTTCGCATAATTTGCATTTAGGCGCTTGTAGAGTTCTGTTGTTATTTTTCTGTCGCAATGAGTTATTAGAATTCATTTGATTTCCATCATTCGTAATTCCAACAACTCTTTCTACTACTCTGTGCCTTTGAATGAGGAATTGTTCCATTTGAGACCATGACGGCAATATGGAATTAGACTCTAGAGATTGTTCCCAAAGAGAGACTGTCTCACTAGGTAATTTTGTTGAACATAGGTATATGAGAATTGGATCCCATTTTTCTACCTTTACCCCATGAGAAGACAGCATTGCTAGGTAATCACTTATTGTAGTCTGTATTTTATTAATGGCTTCGGCTGATTTGGCAGGTGGAATACGTTTATTTTCATACCGTGCTCGTAAAGCACTCCATGCCAATGAAAAACCGTCGTTCGTTAGTGGATATTTATTTATAATAGAGCTTGCTTCACCTTTTGCCTTTCTTCTTAAATACAATAATTTTTTAACGTCCGGCATTCTTACTTTGCTAATGTATACAGCACTGAAAATATCTCTAAATGAAGGCCATTCTTCATAGGAGCCATGAAAATCGGGTGCATCGGGACGCTGATACCTATATCTGGCGCTTCATACGTTATGTTCATGGGATAGTTGTAGCGATTAACTAAAAATTTTATTTGCTATTTGGGCAAGTTTCATAGTTTAGCTAGCATGCAATAAACAACAGGCTCCTATCTCGTCGGCAAACGGTGTAGGTTCTTTTGTTACGCTAAACTCATCTTTCAACAAACTACAGATAATCATATTTTAAAATTTGCATGCTTTTTATTATAGAGTAAAATAGTGAAAGGACAGACAAATAGAAAAAGAATGGATTTTTAATAGAAACACTAAGCAAAAATTCTTGATTTGCGTGTAGATCTTAATACGCATTTACCCCTCCCAACCGTGATCATGTGATAAGTATGTATTTTGCGCAGATAAAAGAAATTTTCAAACATAATCCCTAATATAACTCACCCTATACTAGTGTGTTCAAAAATCAGAAATCAATTTTGTTTAGTAATTCATTTTAACTTCAACAATTTATTGAATAAGAAAAATAACCATATTATACAAATTTTTAATTATTTTAGTTCAACTTACTGTTAAATACATCATTATTATGAATAGGAAAAAATATATATATAAATTAATCATAAAAAAAACAAAAATTCATCGAAACCAAAAAAAATTTAAGGACAAATAATCTTTGTGCAATTAAAAACTGTTTACGTTTATCAAATTAACGAATGAAAATGTTTCATTAAAATAAAAAAAAAGTTAAAAAAAAATACAAATAAATGCCATCATCACTAGGATTCGAACCCGGGACTTACTTTTAAAATGTCATATATGTATATATATTTGGGGTATGCAAAAATGATTTTTCTTTTTCGAAATTATTATTCTATGAAATCATAAAATAATTAAAATATATAAAATTTTGATTTAATTAGAAATAAAATGAAAAAAAAAATATTGATAAAATAATAATAAAATTATAAAATATTTGATTTAATTAGAAAAAGATTGATTTTATGTTATTTAATAAAAAAAAACACAAAAAAAAATTGCCGACGTTGGGACTCGAACTAAGAACGTTACGATCATGGAACATCCGCGCTACCGTTCATGCCACGTAACTCTGTTATTAACAGAAGTGTAATTATAAATATGTTTTAAACATTTAACACAACATGGTAAATTATAATTTAATCATTTACACTGTTTTTATCGATACCGTTAGTTATATTTTTTTTCACAATATTGAAATAAATAAATAAATATTATATTAAAGTAATTTGCGCGCTCATTTAATACTTTAATATATTATTTAGTATCTAATTGCATTATTTTTACTACACGATTCAACTATTTAAGTAAACTTTTTATTATATTAATAAATTCAGAAAATATATTCAATCTTCAAGATCATTTAAAAGCAAATCTGTTAATAATGCATTGAGTGACTTTCATTAACAGTGCTGTTACTTTAACTGTTGCTCAAAATGTTAATAACATTTACATTGAATTTAGTTATTTAATTAATCTTGAAAATTGTATATTTCCTTAATTTATTCAGGATATGTAAATACAAAAAAATAGTTTTTTACTCACTTTTGGCTGGATTCCGTTGAAAGATCTTTCTCAGGCTCCTGCTTGGGTTGAAAATGTAAAAAGTTACTTATTGTCGAATGTTGTTTAAATGATGGATTTGTTTTTTTTTTATAATGTTACGGAATAACATTTTGGAAATAGTTAACATTATCTTTTAATAATTATTTAACATTTCTTTTTTTTTTCACCAATTTATTTATAGATTTTTGTATTGTTTATTTTGGTCGCATATAGATCATTTTTGCACTTTTTATCTTTTGACATTTATTATTAATCTTTAACTCTTGTTTTTAATTGCACATTTTCATATTAGTTTAACAATTGCCCATTTTAACATTAATAATAGAAATAAAAAAAAAATACTAAAATTTATAATAAAATTAACTAAAATTTGAACAAAAGTGTGACATATTCAACAAAAATTAATGAATTTGGGGTAACTTGAAACACTTGGTAAGTCTTGAATTAATTATTTATATACAAAATTGATCATTTGGTTTTTTTCTTTTAGTGCCAATTTCTTTTCTTTAATTACTAAACAAACACAAATATTGAATGTAAAGTGCTTAAATTCTTTTCTTTTTTTTATATTGTGATAAACAAGAATTTGGTTTTCACTTTCCTAATAAAAAACTTTATTTCATATAAATTTACTTTTAAATTTTCACCATATTTTGGGCCATTTAATTTTGATCTTTTAATTTTTAATTTTCATTTCAAATAATTTGCTTTTTTGGCCTCAATTCTTATGCTTTTTATTTTTTTTTTTATAAATTTTCTAGCGCACTAACACTTCACATATAATTTTGTTGGAAGTTTTAGTTAGATTTTGATGTTGATGCTGAGAAATTTTGGTGGCTGTTAACGATGATGAAAATGGAGAGTTTGCTGGTTAATTCTGGCAGAGAAAAACTTAGTTGGGAGACGGGTTTTGACCGAGGGTTACCCGCTGCCCTCAAATCTCCAATATTGAAATTGGAACAACGTATTTTCCCTACAAGAGAGGTTTATCCATAACGAAACCAAATTTGATATTGTATCTAAAGCAGTGGTAAAAAAAATTAACAACTATTTAGGGTTATGTTGCACAACATCTCGCATGTTTTTCGTTATTTACCTTTAATATAGGTATCTAATAAAATAAAAATGATGTTAGAACCTTGAATTATTAGCTCCTGACAGGAAAAGGAATTGGATGTATAGAATGGGCAATAAATCTCTTTGTCTTCTAGGCCTCGTTCAATTTCTAGTTTCATAGAATAGTTAGAAAATAAAATTCCTATATTATTTCAATTTTAATTTTATTCAAAAGTAATTTACCTTATTTTCGTGACAAATATGAACAAATCTTCGCTCCTTGATAAAACCACAAATTTCTGAAGAATTTAGGTTAGATAATTTTACTTTTATAGAAATTATCAATATTCGGCGATTCAAATAAAACTTTTATGTGTCAGGAGTTGTTTTAAAAAAAATGCAAGAAGGTTATAATACAGTTTTTGGTTTTTATACCCTCATACATTGGAATGAATACGCTAATTCAGCAATTTTACTAGTAAATACAATCACAAAATTTACACACTGATACATACTAATGCATTCATCATAAAAACATAACAACATAGTTGTTACCAAAGTATACCAAGTAGTCCAACTCTCTATTTTATAAATTTACTCTCTCACATATACGGGTACTGTGTAAATTCAACAGCCTTGTGAGAGAATTATACACATCAAAAGTCTCGAAATTTTAACTATAAATTGTCCAATAAATATAGTTTGATACGCGTAAATTCACTAACACACATTATTTTATAATTTTTTTCAACACATTTAGCACTTTTTCTTTTCCGAAGCAAGTCCATTTCGCACAAACTAAAAAATATTTTTTTTATTAATTTTGACGTTTTATTTTGTTTGTGGTAGGTTTTAAAATATAGAACAGAGTTTCAATTTTTGGTATTGAAAATAGAACAAAATTTAAATAAATTAAAATTTAAACATTTTTTTAGAACTCTGTGTGTATGGTGAAAATTCGAAACGAACCAACACATATACATTTTTGTAACTAACACATATTTAGACTTAGGTACTTTTTCACTAACACATGTATAGAGTTAGGTACTGCTGTCAAAGAGTTGGACTACTTGTTATACTTTGGTTGTTACCATAAATTTACAACTGTTAAGATACTGCGTTATCATTTGGCTTTGCTGTGTTTAAACCAGTGATGTTCACGCCATACAACAATTGTTTGAAAAATTTACACACATTTGTTACGCTCTTTTAAAAACTTTTGTTCATTCATCGTTTAGCTCTCGATGAAAACACATGCGACGGACTATCGTCATTTTTTTCAGACATTTACTAAGCATTGTTGTTGGTTGTTTTTGGACGAAACATAGCAAACACAAGCGTTTCAATTGCAATTGAACACAAAATAACAAAGTCAAAAATAAATAAAAAATTAAATAGAATTTAGGCCGTATAATGCATATTTTTTCTTTTCCTTAAAATTTAAATTACATTCATTAAATAAATTGGTTATATGTGATAAAAATTCTAAATCTAAACTTTCATTATTTTGTTTTTATTTTAAATGTTTGACATTATGTTTGCTGGGTTGCTCTCTCACCAATACATCTTCATTTTTATTTTTGAACATCACTGGTTTAAACCAGCGAGCTGCAGTGAGCTCTCAAATGAGCTCTCTTCTTTTTATTTTCACATGTACGCAAGCACACACATTGTACAAAAACAGTCAGTCTCGCATGAGCATTGATAGAAGCAGGTTGTGTTACGCTTCTATGTTTGTTTATTTCATTATTTCAGCTATTTGTTTTTGTTTTTGCCAGAGAATAATTCTCAACTCATACAACTACAATATCTAAAAACTGTAGTGGTGTGAGTTTGCATTTCGCTGGTTTAAACAGAAGAACATTTTCTGCACTTTGTTAAAGGTAATTTTATGTATTATTATTATATTTTAAATTTTATAATTTACAATCTAAATCTATTACTTTTCTCTTAGGTAAAAATATGTTGGTGATGAATTTGTAATATTATATTCGATAAAAAGTAGCTATGCCAAACAGTATGAAAGGGTGTAATCATACGAGGTGTAAACAAAAATGAAAATGAACAATATACATATACGTATACATATACATATACATATACATATACATATACATATACATATACATATACATATACATATACATATACATATACATATACATATACATATACATATACATATACATATACATATACATATACATATACATATACATATACATATACATATACATATACATAT